>NC_029774.3:40111677-40146930 GCF_000817695.3 Arachis duranensis
TAAGACTCTATCTTTGGAACAAAATTTCACTAATTTTAATTCAAATTTTTTTTTATGATAAATCTACTTGAAGTTGTATTTGGAACATGATTTTTGAGCTAAAGAACACACAATCTGTGAAGATTTGAGCCTTTATGCATGGTTACATTATGTAACCATAATTATTTTATTCTTGTGTGTTTACTTCTCTATGATTGTAATCTATATTTTGTTTCATCCTATATGTCCAATGTTTATTATGTTTGTATGCTTGCATATGATTGAGGCCATTATTTGTTTAAACTCACTTATCCAAATTAAGCCTACCCTTTTCAATTACCTTTGTTAACCACTTTGAGCCTTTAAATCCCAATTGTTCTATATTTTACCACATTACTAGCCTTAAGCAGAAAAACAATTGTATATCCCAAATTGAATCTTTGGTTAGCTTAAGATAGAATTGTGTATGCTAGTTACGTATGGAAAATTGTGGGAACAAAAGTTATTAAGGGAATGTGTCATGATAATACAACGGGAATTTGGATACCTACTCATGTGAAACTATAAGAATTAAAAATCTATGTGCATTGATAAGCTATGTTTATTTTTATGTCTATATTAAAAAAAATCAATAAATAAATAAGGGGACAAAATTACCTCAATGCTGAATTAAGAATTCAAAGATCAATGCACATATGATAAAAAAAAATTTTGATACATGAGTATGGAATGTAAAAGGGAATTCTGGGTAGCTAGGTAAGAATTCTAAGGTTATATAAAATATATAGGTTGGGTTAAAGCTTGGGTTAATTAAAGATTCAATTTATAAACTCACTTAACCATATATGTATCCCTACCTTTACCTTGGGCCCATTACAACCTTGAAAAGACCTCATGATGTTTGCATTGGTATATTAACTATTGTTGATTAGTTAGGAGAAGAACAAAAGTTAGAGAGCATGATTAGAGAAGGATAGAGTGATTACCCTATACACTAGAGAGATTAGAGCGTACATACATCATCAGTGAGGGTTCAATGCTTGAATTTCCATGTTCCCTGCTTTCATGAGCTATCTTCTTGCACTTTTATATGTCTTACTGTATAATGATAGAATTAGTGGAATTTGATTTGTAATTGTTTTGAAGAGCTTATTTACTTTTGATCAAGTGGACAAGAATCATATAGTTGCATTCATATATATAGATTGCATTGCATTGTATGAGTTTCTACATGTTCATACTTATTTATCTTATCTCCTTCAGTTAAGCATGAGGACATGCTAATGTTTAAGTGTGGGGAGGTTGATAAACCACTATTTTATGGTTTATATTGTGTTTAATTGAGTGGTTTTTATCAAATTCTTGCCCACTTATTCATATGATTTGCATGATTTTACAATTCCTTCCTAGTTTAGTTCTATGATTGAAAACATGCTTTTTTGTTCTTAATTTAGCTAATCTTAATCCTCTCTTATTACCATTCAGCTTTATAGGACATGAATGAGTTGGAGATTGGAAAGGAAGCTAGCAAAAATGGAAGGAACATGAGAAAGTGAAGAGATAACTATCGAGAAGTGACGCGGCCGCATGGCTCACGTGTTCACACGAAAGAGGAGAAATCGCAGTGACGCGGCCACATGGCTCACGCGACCGCGTGGATTGGAAAAACACAAGTGACGCGGAAGCGTGGACGACACGAACGCATGGCAGGAAAAAAAGCGAATGACGCATCCGCCTGGATGATGCGATCGCGTGACGTGCGTGATCTGCATAATCTGCAGAATTCGCTGGGGGCGATTTTGGACCCTATTTTGACCCAGTTTTTGGCCCAGAACAGCAGACTAGAGCCAGAGAACATGCAGAAACCAGGGACAACAATTCATTCTAGACAGTTATAGTTTTAGATCTAGTTTTTACTCCTCATCTAGGTTTTTCTCTCTACACATTCATAGTTCTTAGGATTTTATTTTTCTACCACTTTTTGTGTTGGGATACTGAGAAGAGTTATTACCTCATCAAGACTTCGTCATTCTAGTTCGTTTTCTTTACTTGGCTTTACTCTTCCATGTCCTTTGCTTTGTTTAATTTTACCATTGAAATATTTTTAGGATTATTTAATACGAGGATTACTTTTATTTTTAATTGATTATTTTGATTTTTATTTACAATGTCTTTCTTTAATTCCTTTTCATATGTTATGAATTTTACATTCACAATGAGCGAGTAGTTCCCTAACTTGATGGGGAGTTGATTGAAAGGAACCCTTGAGTTGGAAAGCTTAAAAGAAATATTGTAATTGTGTTTATTGTTGGATTGCCCTCTAGTCACTAACACCAATCCCTTTTAAATAAGTGGGTTGCAACTTGTGAACGGATGTAGCATTCCAACTTGTTTGACTTTCCCTTACCTAGTAAGAGATAGCTAAACAGGATAACCTTTAATTATCAATTAATCTAGAGAGTAATCCAACAATAATGGGGCTTCCAACTAATCAACTCCCAGTCAAGGCTTTTATTTACATTATTCAAATTCTCCCATTTAATTTCCTGTTTACTCAACTCAAACCTTTTTGAAAACATCTGATTAATAAAATAGCACACTTTTCTGCAACTCGTTGGGAGACGACCTGGGATTCATACTCCCAGTATTTTAATTTTAAATTTCTGTGACACCTTTCTAAATTGATAAGTGAATTTCTGGCGAGTTAAGAACTATACTTGCAACGTATATATTTTAATAATTTTTAATTCGCCAATTTCTGCCCGCATCAATGGGTCTAGGAGGATTGTTGGGTACTTCATCGAGAATTCATCTTGTTTGCCACCCGGAAGGATTAATAATGATCAACTTCAAGACGGGTGTGAAAATAAAGTGTGGGATCCCGGATTACAAGAAGAGGATCGACTTTGGGAGCCCCAAGCTTGTGAAGAACTCCATCAAGACTTGGTGCAACTCATGAGAAATCTTGGGGTACAATGGAGAACTAAGCATTGGTGGGAGTTCCAAGAAGAATTTAAGCACAAGCCACCTTGAGAGGAGCTCCCTATAAGTCCACTTAAGCACAATAAACAAAAGTGCCAGGTGAGAGACACCCTACCATGGTAAACTCTTTCCATTTCTTTGTATATATACTTAATAAGTGATTTGAGTTGCCGTTATAGGTAGTTTTCTTCCTTTCTATACTCTTATACATTTTTTTTGATTGATAGGTTGTTGTAGTGTATTTTTTATTAGTTTAGATTGTTGTTAAAGTAGGTTACTTGAAGTGCAAGTTTTGTTTGTTTTGTCTATGAATTTTTTTTAAGAACTTAAGGATTTTTGTGTTAAATTTGAATTTTAGTTGCTTTAGAATGATTATAGGTTAGGAGAGTGTTAAATTCTATTTTTATGCTTCTAAAGAAAAGGATATCCACGCGTGAGCGTGCTAGACGCGTACATGTCGATGGCCTTCGCAGCCCCTGGTACAAAAATCCAGAGAGTTATGCGAGCATTGAGTCAGCATTGAGCCCCACGCCCGACCCCACTGACGCGTGCGCACACCTGGTGCGTACGCATCCATGATTCTGAATGCGCAACCCACGCGTCCGCGTGGGCGACGCGTGTGTGTCGACTGCATCACCTGCACCCCTAGTACATTTTCCAAAGAGTTAGGCAAACTTTGGGCTCACACTATGCCCTGCACCTAACCTAGCCCACGCATGCGCGCACATGACACGTACGCATCCCTCTACTGATCTGCGCATCCACGCGTAAGCGTGGATGATGCGTCCACGTCGCCTCGCACCCTGTATTTTTGTCTTTTCTTCTTCTTTCTTCTTCTCCCTTTCTTCTTTCCTTCTTCTTTCTTTCTACCTTTCTTCTTCTCTCCTCCCCCTTTCTTACTTTAGTCTTTACCCTCTCTAAAAAAAGAGTTTTTTTTTCTCATCTTTCATTTTCTTTTGTTTATTGCATTTGGATACTTTTATTCACTGCATTTTAATTTTGTTTTTATAGCTTGTTCTTACCTTCTTTTCTAAGTTCTTATTTTAATAATGGTGTTGAATTTTCATACTCAATTGTTGAGAATTTCTCGTATTATTTTGGTGCTTCTTGACTTGTTTAATATTGATGGGTGATGAAACTTTTAAATCAATGCTTAATCTTGTATGACTCTTGTGTCTTTGTGCATTGATATGACCTCATATTATTTTTCATGATATACTTTTTTCTTATTTGAACTTGATGCTTAATATGCTCTTCATACTTTGATTTTACTCTTGCATCAAGTATTAGTTGATATGCCCTTTGCCTATATTGCTTTCTCACTTACATGCGTAGCTAACATGTAGTGAGAATCCTACTTTATTTGGCATTAACCCCCGCCTATGTTCTATTTTCTTTGATATCTTTGTCATAGACTTAATTCTCTTTCTTTTTTTTCTCCTTTTAGGTTGGCCACCAAGAAGGAAAAAGAAAAAGCTTCTAAATGGGACGACAAACAAGTCATCTGCACAATCTTTTGAAGAAACTCATCAGTTGTTTCAACCCATCCACCTTTCTCTTCTTTGCATGCACCGAGGACAGTGCAATCTTCAAGTGTGGGGAGGTTCGGTTGATGACCGATCTCCATGGGTAACAATTTCCCTTTTCAACACCAATGTTAGCTAGTTGTTGTATCGCATGATAGGTTGCATGTTAGTTAGAATTTGTACATATTTTTACCACTTCTTTCTTATTAGGACTACTTGGTTAGGGTGATGATTTCTTTTCTAAGAAATTATTTTAGGGCGCCCTACCAATTTGAAAAACAAATTTTTGTTGAACTTGCTTGAAGAATGTATTTTGGAACATGGTTTTTGAGCTAAGAACACAAGCTTGTGAGTTTTGAGCCTAATGATGTGGTTACATCTTATAACCACCTATTTTTCTTCTTGTGTGCAATTGTTCTCTTTCTATGATTGTGATCCTTGATTTGTTTAATTCTATATGTCCATTATTCCTTGTACTCATGCACTTATATGATTGAGGTCATCATTTCATTAGCTCACTTACCCAAATAGCCTACCTTTTATCTTCTATTGTAACCAATTTTGAGCCTATGCTTAACCCAATTGTTCTTTATTTAGCATATTACAAGTCTAAAGCGAAAAATAATGAAAGTCCCTTGTTTGGATCTTTGATTAGCTTAGGCTAGTGAAAGTGTTTATTATTCAAGTTTAGAGAGATTTGGGAACATTAGTTGGAATAAAAGGGTGTTTTGTATTTCTATATTTGGGAATTGGATGCACACTCATGTATTGATTAAATGTATAGACCTTATGCATTGATGTCCTTGAATAAAGTTTGAAAGAAATAAAAATGAGAAAAACAAAAGAAAAAGAAAAGGAAAAGAAAAAAATATATATGGAAAAGAAAAGAAAAAGAAAAGAAAAAAAAAGAAGAAAACAATAAAAAGGGGACAAAATGCCCCAAGGTAAAGTCCAATAAGAGTAAATGCATAAGTGTTGTGAAATGAAAAGAAAATGCATGGGTATGTGAAAAAGTGAAGAATGGGTAGTTAGGTTAGCACTTAAATTATATAGGTTGTCATAGGTTAGGTGGGAAGCTTAAGTTGATCAAAGATTCAAATTCTAGTCCACTTAACCATATACAATCCTACCTTAACCCTAATCCCATTACAACCTATGAAAAGACCTCATGAGGAATGTATGCATGCATTGAATAATTGTTGACTGTTAGATGAAAAAGAAATCTTGGAAAGCATGATTATGGGAGAATTGAGAGAATCGACCCTATACACTTGAGCGACTAGAGTGCAAACACTTCCAGTGAGGGTTCAATGCTCAATTCCTTGATTCTCGGCTTTCAGAAGCGTTCTTCTTGCAAGTCTATTTGAACTTCATTTTTATACTTGAATTGGTAGGATTTATGAATCGTCATATGACCTTAGCCCTGCCTGTTTATACATGCTCTTGGAGGATTGATTCATTTTTAACCAAGTAGGTAGAATCATTTTGCATTTAGTTGCATTCATTTAGATAGGATGCATATAGATAGGTTGCATTGAATAAATGTTCATACCCCTTTTCTTGTCCTTCTTGGTTTAGCATGAGGACATACTATTGTTTAAGTATGGGAAAGTTGATAAACCCCATTTTTAGGGTTTTTCTTGTGTTGAATTTAGAGGGTTTTGTCAACATGTCTCCCATTTATTCACTAAAATAGCATGATTTTGTAATTTCTCCTTTAATTGTGCTTAAGAGTGAAAACATGCATTTTGGGTCTTAAAATAGCTAAATTTAATTCACCTTGATTCCATTAGATGCCTTGATATATTTGTTAAGTGATTTCAGGTTTAGGAGGCAAAGATTGGAATTGAGGGAATGAAGAAAAAGCATGTAGAAATGGAGAACTCATGAAGAAATGAAGGAATCGCAAAGCTCTCAATCCTGACCTCTTCGCACTTAATCGATCATAACTTGAGCTACAGAGGTCCAAATGAGGCAGTTTCAGATGCGTTGGAAAGCTAACATTCGGGACTTCAAAATGATATAATATTTTCTATAGTTTCCTGGCATTTAAGGATGCATACGCGTGATGTACGCATACGCATGGGAAGCTGCACGTGACTCACTAAAGGCAACTCGTGGCCAACGATTTCTGAAGCATTTTGGGCCCAATCTAACTCATTTATGATGCTATTTAACCCAAGGATTGAAGAAGGATTAACCATCTAGTTAGTTAATTAGTTTTAGTTTAGTTTTCATTAGGCTTTAGTTAGTTTCTAGAGCGAGAAGCTCTCTCTTCTCTCTAGAATTAGGGTTCTTAGTTTTAGATCTAGATCTCTCTCTTCTCTTGTTTCAATTTTCCTTTTCCTCTTTAATTCTTCTCTTTTAGTTGTAGCATTCTACTTCTCTTGTAGTTTTTTTGTATTGTTAATTGTAGTTTATGAATTCTTTTGTAGATCTACATTTCTTCTCAATGCAATTGGTAAGTTCTTTGTTGTTTTATAATTGTTTTGCCTTTCTATTGTTAATCTCTTTCTTTTGTAGTTGTGGATTCCTTTAATTCTTGCAATTAATAATGTTTGCCTTTATTTCCTTTTATGTGTTTGTTGAAATGTTTCTTCTAGTTATAAGGTAGGTTTTGTTCCTCTTGGCTTTGGTTGAGTAATTAGTTACTCTTGAGTTATCTAATTCTTTTGTTGATTGACAATTAGAAGTTGCTAATTGATTTGAATGCCACTAAAGATAGCCTTTCATTATAAGTTGGCTAGGACTTGTGGACTCAAGTTAATCATCTACTTGACTTTCCTCCATGGTTAGAGGTTAACTAAGTGGGAGCAATGAATAATTCTCATCACAATTGATAAGCATAGCTAGGATAGGACTTCTAGTTCTTATACCTTTCCAAAAGCTTTCATAGTTATTAGTTTATTTCCTTTGCCATTTACAATTCTTGTCTCTTATTCCAAAAACCCCAAACATACTTCATAACCAATAGCAAGAACACTTTACTCAAATTTCTAAGGAGAACGAACCGAGGTTTGAATACTTCGGTTATTAGATTTACTAGGAGTTTGTTACTTGTGACAACGAAATTTTTGTATGAAAGGATTATTGTTGGTTTAGAAACTATACTTGCAACAAAAATTCATTTGTGAAATTCTTTACCATCAATTCTTCCGTTCATCATTGAGAACCCTACTCTTATTTGGTATTAGCCCCCACTTCTATTCTATTTTCTTTGGCATCTTTGTTTTGGGCTTAATCTTCTTTCTTTTTCTCTCCTTTCAGGTTGGCCACCAAGAGAGGAAAGGAAAACATCTGAATAGGACAGCAAACAAGTTCCTCTGCACATTCTTATGAAGGAACTCAGTAGTTGTAGCAACCCACCCTAATCCACCTTGCTCATCTTTGCATGCACCGAGGACGGTGAAATCTTTAAGTGTGGAGAGGTTGAGGTCAACTTTCGTGGGTAACTAGTTTCTTTTCCAACACCAATTCTTAATATTCTTTTTTAGTTAGTTGTTGCATTGCATGATAGATTGCATGTGTAGTTAGTTGATTGCATTTATGTACTACTTGGGTGAAGTAATAATTTTTTTTCCAAGAAACTATTTTAGGGTATTTCACTAATTTGACTTAAAATTTTTTGAACTTGTTTGAAGAAATTTATTTTGGAACACGGTTTTAGAGCTAGAACACACAAACCCAGTAAGATTTTGAGCTTATTTGTTGGTTGCATCTTATTAACCAATATCTTGTTTCGGTGTGTGTCATTCTCTCTAAAATTGTGATCTTTGCCTTGCTTGATTCTATATTTCCATCATTTGACGTATGTCTACACTTATGTGATTGAGGCCTTTATTTCACTAAGCTTACATACCCATATGGCCTTACCCCTTCATTATCCTTTACAAACCAATGTTGAGCCTATTTTACCCCTTTTGTTCTCTATTTTAGCACATCACTAACTCTAAGCGAAAAATAATGAATATCCTTAATTTGAATCCTTGGTTAGCTTAGACTAGTCAGAGTGTTCATGATTTAAGTGTGGAAAAATTGGGTTTGGGAACATTTGTTTTGGGAATTGGTTATTTTATAATTTTGATGGTAATGTGAAAAGAATGTTGAGGGCATGTTCATACATTCACTACTTTAATCGTGTGCATTAATCATCATCCACCATATACAAAAAAAAAGAAAAAAAGAGAAAGAAAAGAAAGCAATAAAAGGGAACAAAATGCCCCAAAGTAGATGGTGGTAGCAATACATATGTATTGTACTCAAATTTGGGATGCATGAATATATGGCAAAAGATAGTCAATGGGTAGTTAGGTTTTGCATTTTGATTACATGGATTGTCTCAGGTTAGGTGGAAAGTTTAGGTTAATCAAGGATTCAGATTTTAGTCCACTTAACCAAATACATTCCTACCTTGACCCTAACCCCATTACAACCCTTAAAAGACCTCTTGATATGTTTATTCGTGCATTAAATTTTTTGTCGATTGGTAGAAGCAGAGCAAGCCTTAGAAAGCAAGATTAGTAGAGGACTGAGAGCGATCAGAGTGTATACACTTCCAGTGAGGGTTCGATGCTCAATTCCTTGTTCCCAGCTTTCATGAGCTTTCTTCTTGGAAGTTTATTGGTACTTCATTTTGAGATTTGAATTAGTGAAATTCAGTTTAAATTTGCTCTTGGAAGATTTATTTACTATTAACCAAGTAGATAGAAGCATTTAGCATGTAGTTGCATTCATATAGATAAGTTGCATTGCATAAGTCCTACCACTTTGCCTTCCCTCTTTTGGTTCTCATGAGCTTAGCATTAGGACATGCTAATGTTTAAGTGTGGGGAGATTGATAAACCACTATTTTATGGTTTATTTTGTAGCAAATTGAGTGGATTTTGCCAACCATTCTCATACTTATTCATATAATTTGCATCGTTTTAAGATTCCTTCCTAATTTTGTGCTGTGAATGAAAACATGCTTTCTAGGCCTTTAAATTGCTAATTTTTAATCCTCCTTTATTATCATTCGATGCCGTGATTCGTGTGTTAAGTGTTTTCAAGGTTTATAGGGTAGGAATGGCTTAGAGGATGGAAAGGAAGCATGCAAAAGTGGAAGGAACACAAGAATTTGGAGATTTGAAAAGATGGTCTTGACACTTACATATGGATGACGCGTACGCGTGACTGGTGCAGCAGACAAATAACGCGCATGCGTGGATGACACGTACGCATGGTCAGTTCAATATCCATCGACATGTACGCGTGGCTAACGCATACGCGTGACAAGCGTCACATGCCTCAGTTACAAGAAAATGCTAGGGGCAATTTCTGGGCTGCTTTTGACCCAGTTTCAGGTCCGAAAATGAGGACAAGAGGCTGTAGAGTGAAGCTGGAAGGATTATTCATTCATAATTTTAGGTTTTAGATGTAGGTTTCTAAAGAGAGGCTCTCTCCTCGCTCTAGGTTTAGGGTTTCTTCTTCCAATTTCTCCTTAGGTTTAGGTTTAGGTTTCAGTCTTATTTTAATTAAGTTTTCTCTTACTTTTATTTGCTCTAGCACTTTAGTTATCTACTTCTCTCATTGATTCCTTTATTTTGCCCATTTAGTTTATGAACTCTTGTGTTACTTTCAGTTTCTTTTTTAATGCAAGTTTATGTTTCCATGTCTTTCTTATGTTTGCCTTAGTTTCTCTTATTCCTTTCTTGCTTGTGTTAGTTATAAATTTTATTAATTTTATATTTTATGATGTTTCTCTTTATTGCATTCTATGTGTTTAATTAAATGTCTCTTTTAGCTATAGAGTAGATTTTTCTATTCTCGGATTGGGTTAGTAACTTGGGTGACCTTGAGTTGCTAATGCCCAAGTGATTGATGGTTGATATCCATTGACATTAGCTTTCACTAATTCGGTTAGTAAGTGGCTAGGACATATGGAATTGGATTCATGAAACTCATTTGACCTTCCTTCAATTGGTGGAGGATGATTAAATGAGATTGATCCCTACAACTATCATATTGTGGTTAGTGACAAGGTAGATATTCTTAATCATTAACCCTTGCCAAGACCTTTTTACTATTTGATTTTTCCTTACTTTCTTGCTATTTACATTTCTTGTTCCTTATTTCAAAACACCAAAAAGAAGTACATCATAACCAATAATAAACACTTCCCTGCAATGCCTTGAGAGATGATCCAAGGTTTGAATACTTCGGTATATTTTTATTGGGGTTTGTACTTGTGACAACCTAATTAAATGTTGACCGAGGATAATTTGTTGGTTTAGAACTATACTTGCAACGCGATTTTTTGGAAAAATTCTTTACCGACATTTTTTCTCCGTCACGGACATAGTCTCGCATATGTGAAACCCCTGTTTGGCAGAAATGTGATTTTTTTTACAAAGTTTAGCCAGTCCTCTAACTTTCCAAACTTTTGTAACTACCCTCTAAGGTCCGATACTTTGTTTTTAAGCCTAGGAAAAAGAGTGAGCCCATAGAGGAGGTTGAGTTGCAGTGAAGGGGTTACGGAGGATGGAATTACAACTAAGCAAGTGTGTATGTGCCGATTATGATAGAATGAGAACTAAAATGATGTTGATTAATTGAGAATGATGAAGTATTGATGAAATGCAATTAATGATTGAGTTAATGTGAATTGTTTGGGGAAGTGCAAAAATGTTATGAATGCATGAATGATGTACTGAAATGATGTTGAGAATGATTTTTTTTATGAGATACCTGGGCAGTAACAAGGATTATGGTTAGTCCCACTTGCTCCAGGTCAGTGATTGAGATACCTGGGCAGTAGCAAAGATTGTAGTTCATCTCGCTTGCTCCGGGTCAGTGATTGTGACGCTTAGGTACTAGTAGCAGTAGTGGATTATTTCACTTGATCCAAGTTGAGTCTTTAAACACCCGCTTGGGTAGTAGCTGCAGTAGTGATTTATTCCACTTACATTGGGTTAAGCGTGTAGCAGTAAAGGGATTATGGCTTAGGCCCACTTGCTCCGCGATGGGGTGTTTCTGTCCAGGGTTAGCTTCCAAGACATGTCGGGTTGGCTAAATAACCGACAGATGATATTATCAGCCATAGGGCAGACATGCATTATGTGCATTTGTGTGATTTGTTTGGAAATGTATTTATCTTGGTTTGCCTAATTGCTTATCTGTAATTAACTGATACTTGTCCTATATATTGTACTTGTTATCCATAATTGTGCTTTCCTTGTATGTGTTGTATGTGTGTGCAACTGAGAGATCTCTCGTGTGATGGAGGCGTGATGAGGGTTGTTCCACCGGTGGTTCGGAGGGTTGGAGGAGATAGAAAAGTGGAGTGTTAGGTTGAAAATGGATTCAGAACTTGAACACCTTAGATAACTTACCCAATCTTATGGTTTAGAATACGTTCTTAAGTTTAATTCTACGTGTCAGAGTTCTAGGATTACCTCTGGCTTTCCTAGGACTTTATACATTATGTACGTTGGCACCTTTACCACACTGAGAACCTCCGGTTCTCATTCCAAAGATATATTGTTATTTTCAGATGCAGGATGCGAGGCACCGCACTAAGCATTCTGGAGACTCTTGGAAGCGAAGAACTATCTTGGGACTCGGTGTTTGTATTATGTTTATGTTTATATATGTAAATTGATTTTTCACCTTGTATATATTGTGTTTGTCCCTCTTAGAGGTCGAAATGGAGAAGTAGGTATTTTCTGTAGTTCGGGATGTATTTTGGGTGATATATATAAATATGTATATATTTTATACTCCGACCGGCCTTAACTTCGCAGGTTGAGCCTTGAGCTTGTTTTTTATATCTTTGGAAGTCTAATTTTATATATATTATCCTCCCTTTCAATCTTTATCCATTTTAATCTTATCTAATCATGTGTGGTGCGATTTCTATTTTGTTTTTGATTAACTTCCCTTTCAAGGCTCCAAGTTACGATTTTCTTCAATTATATTATAGACGTACTTTTACTTTTAGAGGTCATAGTGCCTCGCCACCTCTGATTTACATCCTAGGCGTAAAGCTCTGTTTGGTAGGGTGTTTCACCACTGGTCCGCATATACTCTTGGTACACCGCCATCTGTTGCTTCATCTGCTGAAGCTACTCCAGCTCCTGCCTCCACTCCAACCTGAGGGAATCTATGTCTAATACATGTGTGCGGATCTTCTAATACTTCTCCTCAGACTGTTATGGCTGCACGGCCTGTTGGTGAAGGCTCCAGGTGAGCTCCAACACCTGCTCCCTCAAATCGATGCCGTCTTTGGATCGACGGGCTGACTAGTGGCAGAGGCAGATGAATGTCTCAGTGCAGAGGTACGGAGATTGTCAGCGAAGAACAATACCAACCCGTAGACGCAGTTTTTGTATGACTTAGATGCGGTTTTGCGCCAAACCGTGTGAGAGTGCAGAAGGAACTACATAGTTAGGGTTAGGACCATAATGAACGGTTGATCCTTTCACCCATTGCCTGTGACATCCCACAAGTAGTCAGAGTAGAAGGCGATGACCGAAAAGTCCCAAAAGTACCACTATATACCCTCCTTCTACCATGACCACACAACCAATTGTGACACATCTGCCTGTCATCATGTCTGCAAAGAGCATACAGATTAAATTCAAATTTACAATAATTAAAATTAAAATCTTTACCTATAATTAATTAAATTAAAATCTTATAAAATTCAAATTTGCAACAACAATTTCCATCATTCTTATTTTTCAATTTCATTCAAAATCTTATAAAAATTTTGACAGAACTTCCCACAAAATTCAAATTTCTCTACCTTTCAAGGTTCCATCCGAACCAAATTCTCTCAACCCTACTCAATTTTTCAAATATCAAACAATCTACTCACCAAAAATTTTCTTAGTTTGTTATCTTTAATTGTCTTTAAGTTATTAATTTTCTAAATCATTAAGGTAACAAACAAGGGGTTCAAATTTTAATCCACCCACCAAGAGGCTTCAAGCATTATTACTAATAAATTTTATTAGTAGAACTATTGTTAATCTTTTTTTAATCTTTAATCAACTTCCACTCAATCATTTAAATAAACTTCAAAAACATAAATCCTAATACCTAAAATGTTAATAAACTCAAAAACCTAAATCATAATACTAATTAATAACTTCTACCGAACAAATATATTTATTTTCAAATGATTCATATCATCAAGTGTACCCATTCCAAATTTTATTCCAATCAAATGATCGGTAGCTGCCAATATATCTTTTGTGGTAACAAAAATGTATTGTTCTGAGATATATCAAGATTCAATCTTCGATTCAGATTTTGTCGACCAATTCTTCCTAATTCACAACCTAAATTTTAAAAATAAAAATTAATTAGAAAATAATCATGCTACTGGAGAAGGGAGATGGGTGGTTAGAGGTGGTTGCCGAAACGTCAACAAGTGTTGCTGGAACCAGAAGGAGCAATGATGAAAAAATGCTGGTGGTGGCTAGCGCTATGAGAGCGGCTGGACGGCTGGCAAAGGTGCTTCGGCAGAGAGAGAGAGAGGGGAGGGAGGTGAGAGGGGGCTGTCGAAAGGGTGCTAGAGGGGGCTGTTGAGGGAGAGTTGAGAGGGTTAGAGAGAGAGAGAGAGGCAAGACGGTGAAGAGAGAGACTGAGTGATTCGAAATGAGGGGGAAGAGAGTTTGCAGTTCGAATTTAGGACATAATTACCATCAGATTTACTGACGGATTTATCCACCAGTAAAGTTTTACAGTGCTCCAAAACACAACGTTTCACTAACATAGGTTACCGTTGGATTTATCCGCCTGTAAATCCGACGGTAATACACGCGCCAATTACTCTTTTTTTTCTCCAAATATTACCGACAAATTTATCGTGAATCCAACTGTTCTTTTATTTCCTCGACAAATTTATTGCTAAATCCACCGATAAATCTAACAGTAAATACGATGGTACTTAACATTTTTCTTATAGTGTATCATAATATTATTATAATTAATCTAAAAAATACTTTATATTTTATTTATATGACATTTTGTGTTTTACAAAAAATTAAAATTCATGTGTCCATGTGTATTATGTTATGTCGTGCCCTGTGTCCATAATTCATAACTTAGGGGTTGATAGATTATTTTGATATTTTCTATTTTTTTTTAAATGTTATATTTTTATTGCTTTTTCATACGTTGTTTTAAGGGTATTTGTAATTTGGTTTGGCTCAAAGACCTGGTTTAACTTTTATTGATTTAGGTCAAATTTGTCTTACCTTTATTGTGATTCGAATTAGACTCGAAGTCTGAAAAATTGACCTGCCAGAGCTCGAATCACTTGGCAATCGGCTCGGCTCGATTGAGCCCAAAAATTTAAAATTTTATATTATGATGCCTTTATTCTTTTTTTATTAATCAATTCAATACAATAATATTTTGTATAAAAAAGATGCTATTTTTTTGCGTGTTTTACAAATGTAACTAACGCATCAATACCACAAGAACCAAATTCACAAGCTCAACACCAAACTATGAATCAATTGATCAATCATAACTAAATTTTTATGAAATTTAACATTATTGTAGTTATTTGTGACTTTAATATTTAGTTGTTAGTTATTTCGAGACTCTAAATTATTATTAAGTAAATGTTGTGTTGGATGTTAGTTTTATTTTAATAGTCCTTTGAATTATTGATGTGTAATTGACTTATTTTAAAATTAGTGGTGATTATGTTTTAATTCTATTTTTTTATTATTATTTGTTATTTTTTTAATATTATAATTTTGGTATAAATTTAAACCGAGTATTATAATTATTGTGGTTCAAAAGTAGGTTTTATCGAATTTAAAGTTGAATAAGAGTTTTAAATTAGATTCGGTAAAAATTTATTAATATCATATTTAGATTAAAATAAATTCGATTTCATCCTATCCATATCCATTTCTATATTGTTTATATATTAAACCAAAGCATAATATTTTCTCTACAAAGTTTTCTATTGGAAGAAAAAGGAAAAGAAAAAAAAGGAGCAAAAAAGTAAAGCTTATGAAACCAAAGTTGTTCTCTTTTATTTATAATTTCCTTCCTTCTGTTTTGTTGAGGAAGAGAGGTCAGCTAATCGATGCTTGTATTTCGGTGAATTGTGGGGCTTTGACACCAATATTTTAATTAAACTTTAAACACATTATCCTTTTTATTTATTTTATAAGAAAAAGGAAGTAACCTTTGAGGGTGAGTGATTCATTGACCTAATGTCATTTTCCTTGGAGATAATTAAGACAAATAATAATAATAATCTTTATTTTCTTTTCTGAAGTGCGTTATTTATATTTTTTATTTATATATTAAATCAATACATATATTTTTTTAGCGTTATTTTTATTTCTTTATCAAAGATTAACAATTGTATATCAATTTTATATATGAAACCAGAAAAATATACAATGTTTCCAATATTGTTGAAGTTTGTGATTGTGATGTTTGAGCATTACCATTAAGAGAGGTCTAGGATCAATGTATTAAAAAGAAGAAAAATAACAATAAAAAAGACTAGCGATAGCAATATATAATTTTTCATTCAGATCTCCATTTTTCAGGAGAGGAAAATATTCCCTCTCATCTCCATTTTTTGTGGGTAAATATAGTTTTATGGGATAAAATTTATATTAATTTTATATAATTAAGATAAAATAAATCTAATATTTTTTAATATTAGTATCTTTATCTTATAAAAATGTATCTACTATTTGAATTTGATCGCGGGACAACTCTTTTTCTTTTTTTACTATTTTGATTTAATATATATAATAATTTTTTTTAAGCGGAGTTTCTACGGAATGGAGATAGAGTTTTCATCCTCATCCATAAATTCTTTACAGAAAAGTCTTTATTTTACTCTTATCCCTACAAGATAATTTTTATTCCGATTTTCATTTCCATCTTTAGATATTCCCACGGATACTCATATTTATAAATTCCTGTTGTCGTCCCTAGATATGGACTTGACATTGATATATAAATTTTCCCTTAAAAAACTTTTGTTTGATTGTCTTGGAGGATAGAATAGTGCACTTCATGTTCATTAGTTTCTAAGGCTGCTAGATAAAATGGTGGAAAATGTGCCATGATTTGATCCGATACTATTTCTTTTTATTTTTTGTTTTCTCATATGTGTTTATTTATTTATTATTTTTCTGTTTTTGATTTGTTAAGGGGTGTGGGGGAAGGCGTGTTATAATTTTATAGTTTATAATAAGCGTTAGTTGTACTACAATCCTTTTCTTTTTCTTTCTTTCAAGTCACATACAAAAGTGTGGTTGAGGACAATAGGGTACACTAGTCCCAAATTGATTGGAATCCATGATGATCATGATGGAACTATTTTGGCTAATGTGATTCTGTGGGCTTTAAACATAAAAAGCAAATTCTTATCACCTGAGATTATATATTTTGTCTCAAATGTAATGCATGTCATATGACACTGCCATTAATTAATGAATATAAACAATAATATTAAGTTATTAATTACATATTTATTCAGATTCTAATTTTTTTTTAAATAACATAGTAAGATAGAACAACAGAAATAGACACATAAAAATAATCTATAAAAACAGCAAAACCAAATTACAAATAATTCATTATCATTTTTGACATTGTTATCAATAACTAAATAAATCAATATTATATCATTTTTTATAACTTAAAAAATTTTTTTTAATAAGATTGTCAATACCTGTGTCTTTATTCTTAAATATTTTTTTATTTTTTCATTTTAAATATTTTAATTTGACACTCTTCTTTTCTACTAAACTCTCTTGTCCAACTCTCAAAAGTGTTATTTGATGCTACTCGAAATGACTCACGCGCTACCAAAGAGTATGATCCATACACATCATACTTACCAAAATAAACTCACAACCAAAGAATTAATTCAATATTTTTTTTACACAAAACACAAATATTATCACTATGACTAATAATTTTTAGTCTACTCAAATTAAATACTTAAGGATTTTTTTTTTGGATATCTAATTAGATACTTAAGTTGCTTAGAAACTATTCCTTGAGAATGTCATCTTCATTCAATAATCAGCAGCTACTTTATTTGGATTCCTGCAAGAAACAAAATCTGTAAAGTGATCTCATAAAAGATTATGTCATTATGTGTTGATGTTTGTATCTTAAGCAAAAAGAAGAAAGGATAATGTGAGTACGAATTATTTATTCCATATCATCATCATTATTCAATGTTTTTTTTTTCTTTCTCTTCATCGTCACCACCAATGCCTGACTATTAGTTATGTGACTCTCGTATATTATATGATGATATTAACATTAACATTTCATGATGAAAACCATTATTTTCCTTTGGGCCCTATGTATATATATCATACGCATCTTTCTAAGGGTAGGGTTTGAAGTTTTTAATTGAAAATTTCATTAACTTTGTTCATCGAACAAAAAAGATGTGATGTCTGAATTAATAAAAAAAATTTCTTTACCCATATCCATATGATGAGTGTCATAAAATTATTTATTCAAAAATTATTTTTTTGAGTTTGAAGTGTAATTGTACATAATTTTTTTTATTTTGTTTTATTCTAAGTTTTTTGGGAGTGAAAATCTCCAATTTCAAACTTTTTTATCGTAAAAATTTTGATATTATATCATAAAATCACGTATTTTAAAAATTTTTAACTGGTAAAAGAAAATTATAAATAAATATATTCTTGACTCAAATTTTTGGTGTATTAATCCTCTTCAAATATTAAATTAGTTTAGTTCCTTAACATAAACGAACCCTAGAATTAAAGACTTTAAATTTTGTGAAATCTTAACAGTAACCTCAAACAATTCCTAGTTTATAATTCTTGCTTGATAACTAACAATTGTGGTTTCTACTTCATTCTATGTTTGGGGTCTATACCAATTATCAATTATGTATATTACCCACGTCATCATATTATTCCAAGAGTTGCTAGTTCCTTTAGAGTAAAATTAGTAACATAATGAAAAGGGCATCAATTAGATTAAGTTAAAATCAAATATTCACACAATATTATGCAAGGTTACATCATTACCCAAACCTAGAGAGTATTACTAACTAAAAGCTCTTGTACAAGCAATCAACATGAATTAAAAAAAAAAAAATTCCCTGGCACTGGTCTTAGATGAGAGACCCTTGCAATGAACAAATAATATGAAATTTGATTTGTGCATTGGCCCAATGAATTAGATCCTCGTTGTCACATCTAGGCCCAAAACATGTAATTTCACACCTTACGGGCAAAATAACAAAATCGCTTGGAATTGTAAATTTATCATTAGAATTTTGCTTTTAAAATGATAGGAGTGGATTTGTTACTGCCACAATATTTTTAGGAAAAATTCTATGGTGTAGATGATAAAAAATAGAACGCTAGAGCAAGCAAGTTTTTTTGTGATTTGTAGTCATCAATTAACTATCATTAATGTTTTTAATGTTATAAGATTTTATTTAATAGTATGGAATTACTCACTTTTCTTTTGCTGGTTAAGTGCTGGACAGATTCTAATAAAAGTGCTGACACCCTAGACTTTTTCTAAAAAATATTTATGTGGTGGGCATTTATAGTAATGCCTTTTTGGTATCACTAAGGCTGTGTTTGTGTCTGAGAATAGGATAGGACAAAATAAGATATTGAGAACAAGATATAAAGGACAGAGACACAAAATTTTATTTTTTTTATATTCTATTTGGTGATAAACTATAATAATTTATTCTCAATCCAAAAGATATAATTTATAATTTAAATATAATTTTTAATAAATCAATCAACAATGACTTATTTACATGAAACCAATAGTTACAAAAACAAAATGAAAGGCTGACTTAAAAGCCTGTATGATCCAATTCCATGAATGGATTATTTTTGTTTTGGCCCAACGCAAAGAAAAAATCTCCTTATTAAACATTAATTAAGTCTTCAATCTCACTTATTAAAGAGAGACTAGTTAGAACTATTAGTGGTATCACACTAATTATTGGTAAAGTTGAACCTGCCAAAAATAATAGGCCACCAAGCGTCACTCAAAAAAATTTCACCCTGTATAATTTATAGTTATGAATTTTTTTATGAATAAAGCTTTACATCCAAACAAAATTCTTATTTAAGTCTATCCAAATTATTGTAATAACTTTTTAAATCTTGCGTTCTTTCTCCTTCTTTTTCTCCTCGTATTTCTTCTTTTTCTTCCAAATTCGCGCAAGTTCTTCTCCTCCTCCTCCTCCTCCTCCTTTCCTCCTCTTAGAGATTAGCAATTCAATTTAATTCAATTCAGAACACCTGCCTCTATTCAATTCAAAACAATTCAATTCAATTCATAATGAACTGAACATGTTATTAAAGTGAAACAATTGTGTAGTACTCACTACAAAAAAAAGGTCTATGGTCAGCTAGTGAAAAGGGTGACCATAGGTCTATGGTCACGGTTTTTGACCTATGGTCACGGTTTTTCTACCGTGGCCTATTCTCTCGTGGCTATATACCTATGGTCACGATTTTTTTCACGGTTGTAATGTTCAAATTCTAGCACTATAGGCCGCGTTTTTTTACCGTGACCATAGGTTAATCTATGGTCACGCGATAAAACCGTGACCATAACCTTATCTATGGTCACAGTTTTGGCCGCGACCATAGCCTCTATGGTCATGGTTTTGGCCATGACCATAGCCTCTATGGTCACTCCACCCAAAACCATGACCATAGCCATATCTATGGTCACTCCACCAAAAACCGTGACCATAGCCTCTATGGTCACCCCTTCCCAAAACCATGACCATAGTCATATCTATGGTCATCCCACCTAAAAACTGTAACCATAGCCTTATCTATGGTTACAACTTTGGCCGTGACCATAGCCCCTATGGTCACCCCTCCTTAAACAGTGACCATAGCCTTATCTATGGTCACGGTTTTTCGCCGTGACCATAGTGTCTATGGTCACCCACCTTAAAACCGTGACCATAGCCTTATCTATAGTCACTATTTTTACCGTGGTCATAGCTTATCTATAGTCACCCCTCCTTAAAACTGTGACTATAGTCTTATCTATGGTCACGGTTTTCACCGTGGCCGTAACTTATCTATGGTAACTTGTTTTATTTTATGAAATTTTTTTTAAAGCATAATCACATCCCAAAATGATGATAATCACAAAATAAATCTAAGAATGAGAAATTCAATAAATGTAAATCATAAAAGTTTCATTAAAAACTAGATATCCATTACAATACTAATCAAAATAGGGTGTAATTTATCCATTACATGTAATATCGGATAAAGTCTCTTATCAAAATGTAAAGAACACATCAAAATAATACATTTAGATAACCAAAATTATTATAAGACCCATCCCATCTTATATTTGTATAGAACATATTTTCTTCACATTATGTCCTCCTACTAGTAAAAGAAATAAAGAAGTTAGAACAGAACAAAAATATTTTTGATGATGCATGCAGTACAGTTGAGTAATGAATATGGAGCACAAGTTAAATAAGTCAATCAATATGAAAATTTCAACCACTAAATAACAAGGAGCATTTGCTAAGGTTTTGAGCCATTTGGTAATATTTATATGTTTTTAATCTATCTTTGAGTAGAACTTCAACTCCCCTGTTGAAGTCGCTTAAAACTCAAAAAAATCCAGCGCAAAGAAACAACCACAACCAAAATAGAAGCTTAAAAAACAAGGTAATACCGAAATACTATTATTAGCTTCCAACCCATCAAACAAATCAAGTAGTCAACACCAGCGAAACATAAAAACCAGATCGAGTGTGAAATCAATAGACAAAGTCAAATTTAAAATAATAATAATAATGCTGATTGCTATATATTACTGAGTACTAAGTCAATGCTGATTGCTACCCCTTCACCTTCATGTATTATTATTGCTTTATCAATTTTTCTATACCTTCTGAAAAGAAACAATGGTAGGCTATGCATTTTAGTTCGTAATTAGTTTCTTACTCTTCTATTCAATACGTACTCATTGAGCCAATTAGCCAAATGTCCAATTTGATGACCATGTAACATATTTTTAATTTGATAAAATAGTGCAATTGTTTTATGTAGTGGTTGAAATTTTTAATTTGATAACGAACTAGATTCTATTATAGATTTGCTTAAGGCCAATAAAGTCAACAATAAAATTAACATCAACAGCAATCAGCCACTATTAATTTAACTACTAATTTTGACAGTACTTACGTCCATATCTTTTGACACATGGTTCGATCCCAATGAAGAAGGAATGCTTCGCCTCACATCATTTGGTGCACTACTTGCGTCAGGCGGAGATTGTTGGGCAACTTCTATCATTACTTGCACTTGTTCCGTGTAAACCCTGCTAAAATTGGTAAATTATTAGTTAATAAATTGAATTTTAAATAGGAAAGCTAAAAATTCAAAACTAATATCAAAATAGGATAGATCTCGTTGAAACGAGAATTTTGATACCAATTTCGAAAATTTGGCCCAAAATCGAATCCAAAGGGCCAAACCGATTGAACCGAGGCCCAAACCGGGCCCGTGGATCCAACCAGATCCATAGCATAAATGAAGCAGCAGCTTCATCTTCTCCATTTCACTAAAGTCACTACACAAATAGCAAGGGAGAGGGAAGAAGAACCCTAACCCTCACCTTTCCTTCTCACTACCATAACTCCTCCGTCCGGGCTCCGATCACAACACCGTACGCAGCCACGCGCTCAGCGCGTCAAGCTCTACCTTTCTATCTGAACAATTTCACTGGTAAGCCTCCTATTAAGTTCAGAATTCCTATCCCTCTTTCTTTGGTAAACTTGGAAACCTATGGTGAATCATGTCCAATTTCTATGTTCTAGGTTCAAGTTAGCTTCCGGAACTTGTGAGCTCAAGTTATTGAGCATATGGATATGGTAAGAACATTCTAACTCTAGCTCAATCTTGTTTTTGGTAATAAAAAACTGAATTAGAACATATATATGTGTATTAGGTGTAGTTTAAGAGGGTGTTTATGCATTGGACTTGAATTTGGATTACTTGGAGCTTTGTTGGTGACAAGGCTTGCTTTGGGGCTGTTTGATTGAGCTTGGAGGGGCTGTGATTTTGTGTTGAGAGGCTGCCTTGGGTGAATTAAGTGATCGGCCAAGGTACAGTTTAAGTTTCGCACGTTTAATACGATGTTGTGAAAACTTAGGTTAGAGGAACCATATGATAAGTTGAATTGTTTGTTGTATTTAATGATTAGCTTTGTAATGTTGTTGGAATAGATTTGTTAGTAGATTTATATATTGGAATTATGAGGTGTAAAAGTTATTAATGGTGTGCTCTTATAGTTATTTATGATGGATTAGGATTGATGTTTGTTAATAAGGATGTAGAGTTGTGTTGTGGTGATATTGCATATGCTGTAACTAATTATGTAATGATCGGAATTGCATGAGACCAAGTTTCGGATAAACTTGGGAATATAAAGAACTAAACTGGAAAATTTGGGACCTTTTTGTTAAATATACAATTTATGGTAAATTTTTAAAGTTAGGTTGTTAAATCTGTCCTGCAGCAGAAAAGGTCAAACAGGGCAGCAACTTGTTTGTCTTGCTGCGACTTCTACGAGTTGCGTTTTGGAGTGAAACCAATTTTGTTATAAAATTTGATTAACTTGATTTATTTCTCTAAAACTTCAGAATTTTAAGAGTAGAGGATTGGGAGTTGTGAATTTTTAAATATTGGTGGTCAAAGCTGAAAAGAAACAGATTTCAGCAAGCTATGCATCAACTTCCAATGCTTGTAACTCTTAGAATTGAATAGCAATTGGGTTGCAACGAAGACATACTTGTTTCTGGATGATCTAGGAGTTTCCAAATCAAAATTTAGCTTAATTAGAGTTTTGTAATAAAAGTTATTCAAATTGAAAGGTACTAAGCTTGTTGGTTTCAAAAAACAGATTTTGACTCATTTTTACTTAACTTCTAGGTAATGTAACTTCTTCATTAAAAAATGGTATTAACTCATTTGAGAAAGAAACCTGGATGAGTAAAGTTTAACTACATTAATTTTTAAAGTCATTGAATTTAACTTGGATTTTATATGAATTTTGAATATCACATGCTGCTGTTATTTTTTTGGTTTTATGCACTGCAGAGCAGTCACGGTTTTTTCTTTATTTTTGAGGCTAGAGAAATCCAAAAAATATGATCTTTAATTTTTTAGAAATCTTATTTCAAGATAAACGCCTGGATATAAAGTTTGTGCAATTCCGAGTTTATTTGTTATATTAAAAACAGAAAAGAAAATAGAGTATCGAGGATGTCTTAGTGATAGTCATGGGTTTGAGAAGTTAAAGTTTAATCTTCGTGTGATGTGATTGATTTAATGTTAGAGTTGGGTTGATTTTAAGATTATTTGATATTAAGAATATTGAGAAGAGTTTGATAAATAGTGTGGTCAGGACCCAGAAAGGGTAATCAAGATGAATTATAAGGGAATGATGATGAAAAATGTGAAAGGGAGGTTGTTAATAAAAGGAGTTAACATGCCATGGCTTGATGAATGATTAAATAATGATTATGAATATGAAATGGCTTATGAATAATGCTATCTGAGATACGAGTTCCCTGGGTAAGAGCCATGGCTCGCCACCATGTGTTCCAGGTTGAATCTCGATACTCTGTTGACCCTACGTCGTAAGGGTGACCGGGCACGTATAAATTCCCAGGTATGGATAGTCCCCATTAAGTGATTTTATGAAATATGAATGTGAACTCTATGCATAGACTCTTGGGGATGCGCGACGGGGGACAGTTCAAGGTTTTCGGACTTGTCGGGTTGGCTGGATAACCGACAGATGGGCCCCATCAGCCATAGGACAGGCATGCATCATCTGCATTTGTTTGTATTGTTTGCTATGCATTTCCTGGGTATGCCTAATTGATAAATATCACCTACTATCTGTTATACTTGCTACTTGTACTATCTGCTCACTACTTGTACGTGAACTTATTTGGTTGCCTGTTTCTGTTGCATTCTGAATGATGGAAGGATGGAGGAAACGGAGGAAATGGTCTGGTGTTGGGTTAAGTTGGAACTTGAGTAAGTTAGGTAGAATTAGAACACCTACCTCTATTTATGCCTTCTAGTTAGTACTTAAGTTGGATAACTGAATAACGGAGTTCTAGGATTGCCTATGGCATTCTCAGGACCTTATTTATTATACGCGTGGCACTTTTACCATGTTGAGAACCTCTGATTCTCATTCTATATTGTATTGTTGTTTTTCAGATGCAGGTCGAGAGGCTCCTCTCTAGGCATTTGGATCCTGGAAAGCGAAGTAGTCCTTGGGTGTATTTTGGTTTCTATTTGTATATATGTATATATGTGTGTAGCTTACTCTCTAAGTAACTTATGTACGCTGCTCCTCTTAGAGGTTGAGGGAGAGATAGGAGTTTACTTTGGTATTTTGGTATATTTTGGAGACACTTATGTATGTTTATATGTATATATGTATCCTCCGGCCAGCCTTAGCTTCGCAGGTTGAGTCAGGGGCTAGTTATGCTGTTTCTTGGCTTTTCTTTTTCCTTTTGTTTATTGTTTTATCATGTTCCTATTAGGTTTCTTATCACGCAAGTAATCCTTTTCTTTGAGCATTGCGCTTTTCATTTTGCGATTTTTGCTTATCAGTTTTGTTTCAAGGCTCCTAGTATATTATCTTATTCTCTATTATGTATTCATTTTGCTGTCTAGAGGTCTGTAACACCACATTACCTCTGCTCTACGACTTAAGCGTAAAACTCTGTGTAATAGCGTGTTACATTATGGTATCAGAGTAGTTCCTTTCTTATTGAGCCCGAGGACGGACTGATTGTGCTTTTGCGCATTCTCTGTGTTTGTGTTTATGTTCTATTAGGATATCTAACTGATATATGTGGCATAAACATTCATGAGCATGCATTTGGGACTTAAAGCACTGAACATGCGATATTGAGACTGATCAACTTGATATCACTTGTTTGATGTGTATAGGGACCAGATGTCTACTCACGGACGCGGATGCGGGCGAGGTAGAGGCCGAATAGGCAATGCCATGCCTGAGGCATCAGGAAACACTCCTAATCCTATAGACTTCATGGCTGCATTAGGCAATATGGCAGCAGCAATGCAAGCGACAGCTGAAGCCCTGGGAAACCAAATTAATAATGGAAACAATGGTAACAATGACGAGAATGGTCCAATGTCACTGCATTCCTTCTTGAAGGTTCACCCTCCAACTTTCAGAGGGACCTCGAATCTGACCGGTGATGATAATTGGATACAGGCCATTGAGTGAGCATTACAGGCTCAACAGGTTCCAGATGAGCAGTGGGTTGAGTTTGGGACCTACCAGTTGCATGGTGAAGCTCAGCACTAGTGGCAGGGCATGAGGCGTATTCTGCAGCCTGATGGAATTGTGATCTCTTGGGAGTTGTTTGAGATAAATTCTATAAAAAATATTTCCCTATTTCAGTTAGAAATGCCAGAGAACTTGAACTGCTTCAGCTTAAACAGGGACAGATGACTATCACTGAGTACACCAGTAAATTTGAGGAATTGTGCCGCTTCTCACACATCTGTCAGGGAGCTCCTGAAGACTTTGCTTAGTGGAAATGCATAAAGTATAAAGGAGGCCTTAGGAGTGACATTCAGAGCTTCGTGGCACCTATGCAGATTCGGGTGTTTTTTGAGTTGATAAATAGGAGCAGGGTGGCAGAGGATTGTGTTAGAAGGGCTGCAGCAGAAAAAGAGGGTCTGAGGATCCCATTCCAGAGGACCACAGGGAGAAATTTTGCACGCAGAGGCAGACAGTTCAAGCGTGGTAGCTTTGTCCCTCAGAATAATCAGGGGCAAGGCAACTCCAGGAGGCCTAATACTAATGCTAATCAGGGAAGGAGATAGGGTAAGCAACCACAACAGGATATGAGTTGCCACAGATGTGGAAAGTATCATTCAGGACCATGTAGGTTTGGGACTAGAGTCTGTTACTCCTGTGGGCAGCCGGGACACTTGGCTAGTAGTTGCCCAGAGAAGAAGAGATATGAGACAGGCAGGGTGCAGCAACCAGGAAGGGTATACACTACTTCCTCTATAGGCGCCGAGGGGTCAGAGGCATTGATCTGAGGTAAATGTGAGATGGCGGATAAAACTTTGAATGCTTTGTTTGATTCTGGAGCTTCACATACTTTTATTGCATTTGAGAAGGCTGATGAGCTAGGACTGAAAATAGTAGTACTGGGGTATGATTTAAAGGTTTACAATGCTACCCATGAGGCTATGGTGACTAGGTTAGGGTGCCCCCAAGTTCCTTTTCGAGTACAAGGGCGTGATTTCGTGCATAACTTAATTTGTTTGCCGATGACTGGTCTTGATCTCATTCTGGGATTGGACTGGTTATCCAAGAACCGCGTTCTATTAGATTGCTTGGCGAAAACAGTGTATTTCATGCCTGAAGACACTGAAGGGCCGGTTGTAGTGAATAACTATTACTTGAATTCCATGATGGTGAACTGTTCTGGGGCTGAATGTCAGGGGATATTATTGCTAGTTGTAGGTGTTTCGGGTGATGATCAAGACTTGGAACAAATCCCAGCTGTGTGTGAATTTCCGGAGGTGTTCCCTGATGATATTGATGAATTTCCACCGAAACGGGAAGTTGAGTTTGCTATTGATTTAGTACCTGGGGCCAGACCAATCTCGAGTGCTCCTTACAGGATGTCACCTCCGGAAATGACCGAATTGAAGTCTCAACTGGAGGATCTGTTGGGTAAGAATTTTATCCGACGAAGTGTATCTCTGTGGGGTGCGCCAGTATTACTGGTGAAGAAGAAAGATGGAACCATACGCTTATGTGTTGACTATAGGCAGCTGAATAAGGTTACAGTGAAGAATAAATATCCAATGCCAATGATTGATGACCTGATGGACCAATTACAGGGAGCCGGCGTGTTCTCCAAGATTGATCTACGATCCGGATACCACCAGATAAGGGTTAGAGATGAGGATATCCCAAAGACTGCCTTCAGAACGCGGTATGGCCACTATGAATATACCGTGATGTCCTTCGGACTAACTAACACTCCGGCGATATTCATGGATTACATGAACAACTGGATAAGTTTGTTGTTGTGTTTATTGACGACATTCTTATCTATTCTAAGACCGAGGATGAGCATTCAGAACATTTGCGAGCAGTGCTACAAATTTTGAAGGATAGGAAGTTGTATGCCAAGATATTCAAGTGTGAGTTCTAGAAGTCTGAGGTGAAATTTCTTGGTCATGTGGTGAGTAAGCAAGGAATAGTAGTGGATCCTACTAAGGTTGAGGCGGTGATGAATTTGGGAGCGGCCAACTTCAGTAACAGAAATCAGGAGTTTCTTAGGCTTGGCGGGTTATTATCGGAGGTTCATTAAAGGATTTTCACAGCTCGCTTTACCCTTGACTAAGCTGACCAGGAAGGATGTTCATTTTGTGTGGACTCCTGAGTGCGAGGAGAGTTTTCTTGCCTTAAAGCAGAGATTGACTACCGCCCCTATATTAGTGTTGCCTGAGCCGAGAGAACCATTCGAGGTGTACTGTGACGCATCCTTGAAAGGTTTAGGATGCGTGTTGATGCAGCATCATAAGGTTGTAGCTTATGCCTCACGTCAGTTAAGACCTCATGAAAGAAACTATCCAACTCATGATTTGGAACTTGCGGCCATTGTCTTTGCCTTGAAGATTTGGAGGCATTATCTCTATGGAGTGAAA
This sequence comes from Arachis duranensis, assembly GCF_000817695.3. Taxonomy (NCBI): domain Eukaryota; kingdom Viridiplantae; phylum Streptophyta; class Magnoliopsida; order Fabales; family Fabaceae; genus Arachis; species Arachis duranensis. The sequence continues at coordinate 40,139,945 of NC_029774.3, forward strand.
TTTCAAGTCTTCTCTGACCATAAGAGTCTAAAGTACCTATTTTAGCAAAAAGAATTGAATATGCGTCAGAGGAGGTGGATGGAACTCCTGAAGGATTATGACTTCGAGCTAAACTATCATCCGGGAAAGGCGAATGTAGTGGCGGATGTCTTGAGTAGGAAATCCCTATGTGCTACTTGGATGATGCTAAGAGAAGAAGAGTTGTTGGGAGCCTTCCAAGGATTGAAATTGGGAATCAGATAGGAGTTTGAGACTTTATGCCTAAGCTAGTTACAAATCTCAAGCGACTTCAAGGCTGAATTGATAAATGCTCATCAGAATGACCAAGAATTGTACAAGATTTTGCTGGCGATTAGAAAGGCAAGCAATGGAGAGTGTCAGAAGATAGAGATGGGTTGTGGAGGTTCAAGGACTAGATAATTGTGCCAGATGTCGGGGATTTACGACAGAACATATTGGAGGAAGCTCATAAGAGCGGGTTCTCCATTCATCCTGGAAGCACTAAGATGTACCAAGACTTAAAGACGATGTTCTGGTGGCCAGGAATAAAAAATGATGTGGCGTTACATGTTTCTAAATGCCTAACTTGTCAGAAAGTTAAGATTGAACACCAAAAGCCAACAGGAACCCTTCAAACTTTGGAGATTCCACAGTGGAAATGGGAGAGCATTGGTATAGATTTTGTATTGGGCTTACCAAGGACTCGGACTGGTTGTGATGATATTTGGATGGTTATAGACCGACTGACCAAGTCAGCTCATTTTCTGCCTATTCGGATAAGTTGTTCTATGGAGGAGTTGGCGCGCATATATATAAAGGAGATTGTAAGGTTACATGGCGTACCTTCCACCATTGTATCGGATAGAGATCCTCGCTTTATATCACGATTCTGGGGTGCATTTCAGCGAGCTTTTAGCACTCAATTAAGCCTAAGCACTGCCTATCATCCCCAAATGGATGGCCAATTAGAAACAACAATCCAAACCTTGGAAGACATGGTAAGAGCTTGTGTTTTGGATCAACCGACAAGTTGGGATCGATATATGCCTCTGGTAGAATTTGCTTATAACAATAGCTATCATGCGAGTATTGGAATGGCTCCATATGAGGCTTTGTATGGAAGAAAATGCCAGTCTCCATTATATTGGTATGAAGCAGGAGAAAAGATCTTGATAGGACCAGAAATGGTAAGTGAAACCACTGAGCAAATAAAGAGAATTTGGAGTCAAATGCTTGAAGCTCAAAGCCGTCAGAAGAGCTATGCTGACAGAAGACAGAAGCCCTTAGAATTCGAGAAAGGAGAACACGTCTTCTTGAAGGTTACTCCGACCACTGGAATAGGGAAGTCCATCAAACCAAGAAGTTAAATCCCCGTTACATTGGGCCATTCGAAATCCTGAAGAGAATTGGACCAGTGGCGTATAGGATCGCGTTACCACCACATCTTTTGAACCTGCATGACGTGTTCCACATGTCGCAGCTTCGTAAATACACTTTTGATCCTAGTCATGTCCTAGATTCGGAATTAGTCCAAGTGAGAGAAGACCTGACGCTTCCAGTAACTCCGGTTAGGATTGATGATACCAGCACTAAACGTCTCCGCGAAAAGGAAGTTTTTTTGGTGAAAGTAGCTTGGAGTCGGGCTGGTATTGAAGAACATACCTGGGAGCTTGAATCAGAGATGCGAAAGGACTACCCACACCTCTTTTCAGGTAACTCCTTCTGAATTTTGAGGACAAAATTCATAATTAGGTGGGTAGGATGTAAATCCCGCTAAAATTGGTAAATTATTAGTTAATAAATTAAATTTTAATTAGAAAAGCTAAAAATGCAAAACTAATATCAAAATAGGATAGAGCTTGTCGAAACGAGAATTTTGATACCAATTTCGAAAATTTGGCCCAAAATCGGACCGGAAGGGCCGAACCGATTGAACCGGGGCCCAAACTGGGCCCGTGGGTCCAAACGGACCCATAGCATAAATGAAGCAGCAGCTTCATCTTCTCCATTTCACTAAAGTCACGACACAAACAGCAAGGGAAAGGGAAGAAGAACCCTAACCCTCACCTTTCCTTCTCAATACCATAACTCCTCCGTCCGGGCTCCGATCGCCACACCGTTCACGGCCACGCGCTCAGCGTGTCAAGCTCTACCTTTCTATCTGAACAATTTCACTAGTAAGCCTCCTATTAAGTTCAGAATTCCTATCCCTCTTTCTTTGATAAACTTGGAAACCTATGGTGAATCTTGTCCAATTTCTATGTTCTAGTTCAAGTTAGCTTCCGGAACTTGTGGGCTCAAGCTATTGAGCATATGGGTATGGTAAGAACACCCTAACTCTAGCTCAATCTTGTTTTTGCTAATAGAAAACTGAATTGGAACATATATATATGTATTAGGTGTAGTTTAAGAGGGTGTTTATGCATTGGACTTGAATTTGGATTACTTGGAGCTTTGTTGGTGACAAGGCTTGCTTTGGGGCTATTTGATTGAGCTTGGAGGGGCTGTGATTTTGTGTTGAGAGGCTGCCTTGGGTGAATTAAGTGATCAGCCAAGGTATGGTTTAAGTTTCGCACATTTAATATTTACGGTGTTGTGAAAACTTAGGTTAGAGGAACCATAGGATAAGTTGAATTGTTTGTCGTATTTAATGATTAGCCTTGTAATGTTGTTGGAATAAATTTGTTGGTGGATTTATATATTAGAATTATGAGGTGTGAAAGTTATTAATGGTGTGCTCTTATAGTTATTTATGATGGATTAGGATTGATGTTTGTTAATAAGGATGTAGAGTTGTGTTGTGGTAGTATTGCATATGCTGTAACTAATTATGTAATGATCGGAATTGCATGAGACCAAGTTTGGGCTAAACTTGGGAATATAAGAAACTAAATTGAAAATTTTGGGACCTTTTTGTTAAATATACAATTTATGGCAAATTTTTAAAGTTAGGTTGTTAAATCTGTCCTGTAGCAGAAAAGGTCAAACAGGGCAGCAACTTGTTTGTCTTGCTGTAACTTCTACGAGTTGAATTTTGGAGCGAAACCAGTTTTTTTATAAAATTTGATTAACTTTCTTTATTTCTCTAAAACTTCAGAATTTTAAGAGTTGAGGGTTGGGAGTTGTGAATTTTTTAATATTGGTGGTCAAAGCTGAAAAGAAACAGATTTCAGCAAGCTATGCATCAACTTCCAATGCTTGTAACTCTTAGAATTGAATAGCAATCGGGTTGCAACGAAGACACACTTGTTTCTGGATGATCTAGGAGTTTTCAAATCAAAATTTAGCTTAATTGGAGTTTTGTAATAAAAGTTATTCAAATTGAAAGGTACTAAGCTTATTGGTTTCAAAAACAGATTTTGACTCATTTTTACTTAACTTCCAGGTAATGTAACTTCTTCATTAAAAATGGTATTAATTCAGAACCAATTGAGAAAGAAACCTGGATGAGTAAAGTTTAACTACATTAATTTTTAAAGTCATTGGATTTAACTTAGATTTTATATTGAATTTTGAATATCACATGCTGTTGCTGTTTTTCTGGTTTTATGCACTGCAGAGCAGTCACGGTTTTTTCTTTATTTCTGTGGCTAGAGAAATCCGAAAAATATGATCTTTAGTTTTTTGGAAAGCTTATTTCAAGATGAACTCCTGGACATAAAGTTTGTGCAATTCCAAGTTCATTTGTTATATTAAAAACAGAAAATAAAATAGAGTGTCGAGGATGTCTTAGTGATAGTCATGGATTCGAGAAGTTAAAGTTTAATCTTCGTGTGATGTGATTGATTTAATGTTAGAGTTGGGTTGATTTTAAGATTATTAGATATTAAGAAGGTTGAGAAGAGTTTGATAAATAGTGTGGTCAGGACCCGGAAAGGGTAATCAAGATATATGATTTATTTACGAGTTTACTAGATCGAAAATTTTCCATTTTTTGTGTTAAAAACAATTATAGATCCAAATCCAATGTCACATTCAGTAAAGATTTATGATACATGTATAGGATGTACTCAATGTGTCCGAGCCTGCGCCACCGATGTATTAGAAATGATACCTCGAGACAGGTGTAAAGCTAAGCAAATAGCTTCTGCCCCAAGAACGGAGGACTGTGTCGGTTGTAAGAGGTGTGAATCCGCCAGTCCTACATATTTCTTAAGTGTTCGAGTTTATTTGTGGCATGAAATAACTCGAAGTATGGGCCTAGCTTATTGAGACCGCCCCTTTCTTTTTTTCAAAAAACAAACACCACGAGAATACGTTTTTTACTGGCAAAAATCTGTGCTCAAAATAGAAAGATATTTCTATTATCTTTCTATTTTGAGCGCGGGTTTTTCTAGCCCAAGTGTATCTTATTTTTATCACGAATTATTTTCCTTGGTTATCAATAAGGGAATGATGATGAAAAATGTGAAAGGGAGGTTGTTAATAAAAGGAGTTAACATGTCATGGCTTGATGAATGATTAAATAATGATTATAACTATGAAATGGCTTATGAATAATGCTATCTGAGATATGAGTTCCCGGGGTAAGAGCCGTGGCTCGCCACCACATGTTCCAGGTTGAATCTCGATACTCTGTTGACCCTACGTCATAAGGGTGAGCGGGTACGTATAAATTCCCGGTATGGATAGCCCCCATTGAGTGATTTTATGAAATATGAATGTGAACTCTATGCATAGACTCTTGGGGATGCGCGACGGGGGACAGTCCAAGGTTTTCGGACTTGTCGGGCTAACTGGATAACCGACAGATGGGCCCCATCAGCCATAGGACAGGCATGCATCATCTGCATTTGTTTGTATTGTTTGCTATGCATTTTCTGGGTATGCTTAATTGATAAATATCACCTACTATCTGTTATACTTGCTACTTGCATTATCTGCTCACTACTTGCGCGTGAACTTGTTTGGTTGCCTGTTTCTGTTGCATTCTGAATGATGGAAGGATGGAGGAAACGGAGAAAATGGTCTGGTGTTGGGTTAAGTTGGAACTTGAGTAAGTTAGGTAGAATTAGAACACCTACCTCTATTTATGGCTTCTGGTTAGTACTTAAGTTGGATAACTGAATAACGGAGTTCTAGGATTGCCTATGGCATTCTCAAGACCTTATTTATTATACGCGTGGCACTTTACCATGCTGAGAACCTCTGGTTCTCATTCCATATTGTATTGTTATTTTTCAGATGCAGGTCGAGAGGCTCCTTGCTAGGCGTCTGGATCCTGGAAAGCGAAGTAGTCCTTGGGTGTATTTTGGTTTCTATTTGTATAGATGTATATATATGTGTAGCTTACTCTCCAAGTAACTTATGTACGCTGCTCCTTTTAGAGGTTGAGGAAGAGATAGGAGTTTACTTTGGAATTTTGGTATATTTTGGAGACAGTTATGTATGTTTATATGTATATATGTATCCTCCGGCCAGCCTTAGCTTCGTAGGCTGAGTCAAGGGCTAGTTATGCTGTTTCTTGGCTTTTCTTTATCCTTTAGTTTATTGTTTTATCATGTTCCTTTAGGTTTCTTAGCACGCAAGTAATCCTTTTCTTTGAGCGTTGCGCTTTTCATTTTGTGATTTTTGCTTACCCGTTTTGTTTCAATGCTCCTAGTATATTATCTTATTCTCTATTATGTATTTATTTTGTTGTCTAGAGGTCTGTAACACCACATTACCTCTGCTCTACGACTTAAGCGTAAAACTTTGTGTAATAGGGTGTTACATTCCGCACTCATACCAGGATTAACTTGTTGCAACAACGTTTTGATCAAGCTCGTTAAACCATCCAACTTGGAAATTAAGTTATTTTTATTTTTCTCCATAGTTGAAACCACTTCAGTATGTTGTTGTTGCATTTGTCGGATTTGCTTATCCTTTTTAAGAGAGGATTTTGTGACTGATCGACCATAGAAACGAACTCTACCATGTCTTTCCTTTCCAAAAACTGTTTGAAGTGCTTCATCATCACTGTATCCAGCTTGCTTCAAATTTTGAAGATGATCCTATTACACACAAGTAAAATTGAAATAAGTTCATATGCGCATATGCTGAAAATTAAAAAAAATGATTTACACATTTCTTTTAGTGTACATTTCTACGAAACTAAACAACTCACAATCGTCTCTTGTGTTCCCGAATCAGTCTCTCCTTTCTTGTTAGTACGAGTTACAACAAACATCTCAGACTGTGATGGATCTTCATTGTCCTTTTTTTTGCACGCTACAAAGAAACCACCAAGATTACTCGAAATCAACACAGATGACATGAAAGATGCCAAGATACTTAAATGCAAAGCACAAATATAACACCAATTCAGCGCGTACTAATTCAAAACTAACTGGACCCATTCAATGATTCCATTTTTGTTTGGATCTATTTTCACAATTTTTGTCAGAAATAACCTACATATTGTTGCAATTTAAAGATACATAAAGTTAGTTAAATACACGATACCATTAATAAAGCCAAGAAAGTTGTGAAAATAACTTACTTTGATGATATCAAGACTCCAAAATTGAACTAATTTTCTAAAATGCAGCTCAAGTACAGTCATTGGACGATTTTTTATCATCTCTCTGAATGAGTTGTACGGTGTATAGTGATATTTTTTTATGCGTTTCTTAAATTGCTTCCATGACTCTCCAATGGTATCTATCACCCAAGGCTCAGCATCACTTGAAATGTTATATTTAGACTACGAATAAACAGTGAATTATGTTATTTTACTATACATGCTAAGCCTAATTATAACCAATTTAAAAAGAAAATTGGTCTACTTACCTTTGCATAATCCAACATTGAAATTTTAGTCTCACTTGACATAGCTTGCCGACTAGTATATAATAACGTGACCAAATTAGAGTTTCTTACAAGTGTACCTAAGAATCGACTAAACAGTTGAACCTGTGTCTTTGTTGGGCCTATTGGTCTGCTGTTGCACCATGTTAACTCTATCTGTGTCTCCATAGCATGAATATGTTTGAGTTGGGTAAGAC
>NC_029774.3:40146951-40157842 GCF_000817695.3 Arachis duranensis
ATTTTTTTTTTTTTTTGGTATCTATTTCCAATGTCATTACTAGAGAATATTAACAAGAATACTAATAAAGTAAATAAAAGAGTAATCAATTAAATACAAGAGTTAGGTTGATGTCTTTTACTATTTGCTATTGAAAAAAAGGGATAAAAGCACTATCGAGTTGACTGTCACTACTATCACTAATATTTGGATTGTGATAATCATAATCATATTTATATTCTTCATATTTTCATCCAACGATATCCGATATTTTTCGAAGAATTCATCTAAAGTCATAGTTGGGATAAGAGACTCAATCTAAATAATTAATTAATTAAAATAAAATAAAATGAAATTATTAATTTAACAAGGTATGTACCTTAACAGGATAATGGCAAAGTAGTGGAAGTTTGGCAATATCACCAGTTTGTACATAGTATAACTCGTTATGAAAACAAGTGTTAACACTGCACATACATAACGTATATATAATATATAAGCAACTATTTTGATTTATACATTTGAGTTGTTAGCTTAATTAACGTAACGCCACATGAGAGGAAAAAACAAATAATTAATGGAAAAAAGAAAAACAAGCCTAAGGCAAGAAGATTAATTTTCATATCATAAGTGTTTGTATATATACAACACTTTACTCTTTAAACTATTTGCATTTTAGAAGAGCCTCATCTAACACTTTCTACAACGAAGCCTTTACAATTCAATTCATATATATTTTAATTATACATTTAAATTTTTTATGATCAAATTAATTAGGTCTTAAAAGCTTTGCTTATACTAGCTTATGTGTGTGAGTTTTATTAACTAAATTCATGTAGCAAACGAAGTTATTTATTTATTTATTTATTTATTTATTTGGCGTGGAAAGTTATTTGTTTAATGCAAGTTGAGAGTGGTGTGGGCATGAATAAATGAAAAGTTTGGTCCACATTTATTTAAGAATTAGTTTCTGTAGCAAGTCCAAATTCAAAATACAAGTTCCACCCTACATTTTTCTACCAAGCATGTTCTAGCTTTGAAGTGATGCAGTAAAAATATAGCAAATAACTTTGGCTAGCCACTTTTGGCTGTAGATGAAGAACAAGAATTTAAAAAGTTTGTGTATAGCATGAAAGACAAGTTAGCCATGAATTCAAGACATTAAAATAATAGTCCAAAATGGCATGATAAATAATAGAAACAATATCAAACTCAAAACCTTACGAAACCTATGACACATGACTACACTTTTTCTTTCCCATCAAAGGGGCGTGAGAAACGCCCTGAAAAGAAGAAAAAACCTAAACCCAACACATGTTTCAGTGCACCAAGAAGAAGAAGCGGAGGCCACTAACCTTCGACGGACGGCAACCGGTGAGACAAGGCGATAGGTGAGACGAAGGCAAGCGGCGACCTGACGGCGTGCTACTCCAAGCCACGAATAGAGATGCCAACGACGAAGATGAAGACGACGTGCTGAGCTTTCTGGGTTTTGCAAAACAGGAAAGCACTACTAGAAAACTAGTTATTACAGACGGATATTTCCGACGGATTTTATCCCATGAAAATACAAAGAGAATTTCAGAGGGATTTTTTGTTAGAAAACAAAAAAATGGATTAGCATAAATTACTGATGGAAAAGAGAATCCGTCGATAATTCCGTCGAAAAAAATAATTTTTTTTCCGTGGGAAATAGTTACAGACGGAAAATCCGTCTGTAATTAAATAGACAAAACGCTGCATTTTATCAAATTATTACAGACAGAAAATCCGTCTGTAATTTAAATTTTCCGTCAGAAAATATTAGATTAACCCTAGCTCAGATATTACCCTCTCTATCCATTCACACTCCACGCAAGTTTAGCAGGAGCTTCTCCCTCTCTCCATCCACGCTCTCTCCATCGCTCAGTCCACGCTCTCCCCTGAAGGATTACCATGTGTTCATAACACGCAGCGAAAGAAAAGAAAGTAATCCTTAAGATCTATTTTGTGCTCAAATTTTATTCCAATAATGTAATTTATAGTAGATCAGATCTAAATACCTCAGTATGCTAGTAAAAAATCATTTTCTCCTTCGATGTACGAAGGCGCTATGCATATCCACACCGAGACCAACCTTTGCTGTCAACTCCTTGACCAATGGACATTTGATATAAATTGAGAAACATCTTGCAACTCTTTGCATGCTATAAAATTCTTCTGCAAGAATTAGGCTCACATACATTTATGTGCGTAGAGGTAAAGGAATAAAACCCTTGTGTTTTACTCTCGTGACTTTCTTGTACTCTTGACGTACATATATATAGTATGAGATTTGTTACTGATTTTAAATTTGATTCTCAATTCAAATTTAAATCATATCTTGAAATTCCAAATCTGAATCATTCAAATTTTATGAATCATATCATAACTCAATTTGAAAACAGAATCAGTTAGGATCTCATCCAAATTCAAAAATAGAATAACTAATTATTCTCAAATCTCATTTAATATTCTCAATTATCATACTATTATTATATTCTTGGTGCTAGCAAAGAATATAATAATATTCCATTTGAATTAATATAATTCTTTATTTGATCAAATCAAAATAATAATTAAATAATTCTATAGCAAAGGTTAGAACACTCGTTAGTGTGTGACTCCATAGGTTCAATACTAAGCGGGTAGTAAATTAGTCATACTAAATTTACTAATCAAGGTTGGCGTCTAGCAACACTTTTCAACGACCCGATAGTATGAAGTAACATATTTTTACTAAGAACCTTAGAAGAACAAAGTATAATTCCTTCCATCTTTCCAGCTCTTGGTTAACCCTTAGAGTATGGTTTAATTGTCAAACTCTAACTTGTTACCATTATTATAATGAACTGTGAATGACCTAAGAAACTCATTTCTTCAATAATTCAATCCCCTTGGCCAAGGTTTTATTCATCTCATTCATTATAATCATAGAGCTCAAACTCTTTACCGAGAGTTGATGGATTCCTTATTGACTGATCATTAATTCTACAAGTATTTAAATCATACCCAATATCCATTCAACTAGCACCCTAGGGTATTAGGTGTCTGGAATCAAAGTATAATAAATACGTTGTTAATTACTATGATAGTCGCAGGTCAAAGAAAACTCTATTACTATGTTCATCTTGAGAATATCCTATTGACAAATATGCGGTAATTATAACCATTAGGAATTCTCAGAGTGAGCCAGTTCAATGGTCATATCCCTATATGCACCATCTATATATATAATTTAATAAATGAGATCTATTAATCTTCATCCAATGAAGACCATTATATATATATTGATCTTTCCGGATTATTAATATCCTTTTTTAATAATCCTATGACCAAGAACAATTTAGATTAAATTATAAAAGATTTATCTCTCAATATTATGATCACTATCACAATGATAAATCTCTAAATTTAATCAAGGACCTTATTATATTAACATTTTAATATAATAACAATAACAACTTATTTGACACATGATTTATTGGATTATGGTCATACTAATTATTCCCAACAATCTCCCACTTGCACGAGAGCCAATTATGATAGATTGGATCTTGGGCATACTATTATCTCAATAATCTCCCACTTGCACTAGAGTCAATCAATCATGTATATAATTTTTCAATGCACATTTGTGTTTGTCAAAACTCTTTTGACCTTAAACACCTTTACTCTTGAGCATGTTTGCTTGACCTTTTGTAAAATACATCTAGTGCATAAAAAATATCTCGTTTTCTTAAAACATGAAATCTCTCACTACAATAGTGCATAATTTTATTTTAAGGACAATCCTTATTGAATATGATTATAAAAAATCTAAATAACCATTAGATCTATCTTTATAGAATTATATCATTATACAAATAGGCTACTTTTTCGAAAAGTTAGTTTGACGATCAAACCCTTTATACTTTCAGGAGAAAGTATATCCTCTATTGAGTGGTATACAATTCTAATAAAAGTAATTGTTACTCCCACTCTTTCTTTAAGATGGAATTACTTTTCTAAAAAAGAGTTTAACCTCTTCGAACCTAATATCAATTCTATTATTGTACAATCTCATAACACATATAAGATATCTCCAAACTCTAATGTTTTTGAGTTTCAACTTATGCCTTTTCCATATCTCATATGGGTAAAAAAATTAATTTAGTAAAAAATTTGTTAATTTAGTAACATTTCTAAAATGTACTCCAAATATTAACAAATAGTGATCCTCAGCTAAATCAAATTCCATGTTTCTTTAAACATGATGAAGTACATAGAATACTAATATTTGTGCGTTAAGAGAATCTCATTCTCTATTCAATAGAATATCAATTAGATGTTAGAGATTTTACTTTAAGCTCTTATAATAAAAATACTCAATATCTTTATTATTGGTCAAACCAACCCTTAAGAGCAATTTTGATACGCATTCTCAATACTCATACCGAGCTTTTCCAAAAAGACCACAAACATTAATCATATTAGGGTCAATTATATATTGTTTGTGACAAAATAAATCTCTAAAATTGCTTGTAAAAACAATTCTCGCTAAAGCCATTTGGCTAATGGCATTCCAACTTTTAAAGTTGTTTAATTCAAAATATATTGTCCAATACTCCCACTAGTTTATATAAAATATTTGATAGTCATACTATCTTATTTTGGGCACCATACATCTTCTCAAGATGTTCAATAATAAATAGTGAGTATATGCTTTTGAAATTAGAACTCATGGTTGTCAAAACAACCCATATTGTAATAAAATAATATTTTAGATACTTCACAAGTACTTACTATTCTATCACCATTTTTTTATTGGACAATATTATTTCAATAGAATTATCATGTCCATGAAATCCTTTTATACATAAAAACAATTCTCAATGTATAGCCAATTTATTACTTTCAAGTATGCCATATGAAAAATGGACATATTTAAAAAAAATTTAAAATATGAAAGTAAATCAAGAAATCTATATTTCTGAAAAAAAAATATTTAGAATCGCAAATGAGTACCTTGGTTGTCAAGTTGTTACTCATACCTATTCCAAATAAACATGATTAAATTATATCCCATATAATTATAATCTCAAATAATTATCTGGTTGTCAGACAATTATTTAACTGAATTATATTTTATACCCCTAGGTTGTCTAGGTTCAAGTATAAAATTAATTCTCCTTAACATCATCATATGCATAAATAAACTCTATCTTTGAATACAAGTCTCTTGGTTATCAAATTGCTCCTTGTAAATAAGAGATAAATTTATTTTTAACAAACTCCTACCTTTAGGTTTTATCTCAATTGTTAGAGAATTTCAACCAGTATTTATGGATTAAATTTTATACTCCCAGGTTGTCTAGGCAAAATATAAAATTAAATCCCTAATACATCAAATGTATATACTGATTATTATCTTGCAAATAAAACTCCTGGTTGTCAGGCCGCTCTTTATTATCAATAACATTAGAAAAAACTAATTTCTAAAATTATAGTATTCAAAACACATCAATCAAATCAAAATTTAATTTTTCATGTACTAACGTTTAGCATTAAAAATGATCAAATCAAATTTGACCTTTATATATACACTTATATATATATATATCTCAATGGAGATAACTGCATCGCATGCTTAAAAAATAATTTGAATTAATCCTATTAATTCACAAAATTTAAGAAAATAGAAATAAAAATTTAAACACAAAAAAGCCAAAGCTCTGATACCACTGAAGGATTACCATGTGTTCATAACACGCAGCGGAAGAAAAGAAAGTAATCCTTAAGATCTATTTTGTGCTCAAATTTTATTCCAATAATGTAATTTATAGTAGATCAGATCTAAATACCTCAGTACGCTAGTAAAAAATCGTTTTCTCCTTCGATGGTACGAAGGCGCTATGCGTATCCACACCGAGACCAATCTTTGCTGCCAACTCCTTGACCAATGGACATCTGATCTAAATTGAGAAATCTATTGCAACTCTTTGCATGCTATAAAATTCTTCTGCAAGAATTAGGCTCACATACATTTATGTGCGTAGAGGTAAAGGAATAAAACCCTTGTGTTTTACTCTCGTGACTTTCTTGTACTCTTATATAGTATGAGATTTGTTACTGATTTTAAATTTGATTCTCAATTCAAATTTAAATCATATCTTGAAATTCCAAATCTTAATCATTCAAATTTTATGAATCATATCATAACTCAATTTAAAAACAGAATCAGTTAGGATCTCATCCAAATTCAAAAATAGAATAACTTATTATTCTCAAATCTCATTTAATATTCTCAATTATCATACTATTATTATATTCTTGGTGCTAGCAAAGAATATAATAATATTCCATTTGAATTAATATAATTATTTATTTGATCAAATCAAAATAATAATTAAATAATTCTATAGCAAAGGTTAGAACATTTGTTAGTGTGTGACCCCATAGGTTCAATACTAAGCGGGTAGTAAATTAGTCGTACTAAATTTACTAATCAAGGTTGGCGTCTAGCAACACTCCTCAACGACCCGATAGTATGAAGTAATATATTTTTACTAAGAACCTCAGAAGAACAAAGTATAATTCCTTCCATCTTTTCAGTTATTGGTTAACCCTTAGATTATGGTTTAATTGCCAAACTCTAACTTGTTACTATTATTATAATGAACTGTGAATGATCTAAGAAACTCATTTCTTCATTCATTCAATCCCCTTGGCCAAGGTTTTATTCATCTCATTCATTATAATCATAGAGCTCAAACTCTTTACCGAGAGTTGATGGATTCCTTATTAGCTGATCATTAATTCTACAAGTATTTAAATCATACCCAATATCCATTCAACTAGCACCCTAGGGTATTAGGTGTCCGGAATCAAAGTATAATAAATACGTTGTTAATTACTATGATAGTCGCAGGTCAAAGGAAACTCTATTGCTATGTTCATCTTAAGAATATCCTATTGACAAATATGCCGTAATTATAACCATTAGGAATTCTCAGAGTGAGCCAGTTTAATGGTCATATCCCTATATGTACCATCTATATATATAATTTAATAAATGAGATCTATTAATCTTCATCCAATGAAGACCATTATATATATATATATCTTTCCGGATTATTAATATCCTTTTTTAATAATCCTATGACCAAGAACAATTTAGATTAAATTATAAAAGATTTATCTCTCAATATTATGATCACTATCACAATGATAAATCTCTAAATTTAATCAAGGACCTTATTATATTAACATTTTAATATAATAACAATAACAAATTATTTGACACATGATTGATTGAATTGTGGTCATACTACTTATTCCCAACATCCCCATCGCATGAGCTTCTTTCACCGCCGCCGCTCTCTCCATCGCTCCGTCCACGAAGAAACTCCATCGCTTACGAGCTCCATTTTCCTACTTCTGTTTGAGCTGTGTTTCAGTCCCCTCCATTTAGATCTGCGCTTTCAAATTTCAGATAGCGTTCCGGTAACCTCTATTTCTCTTTTTTTTTCTGTATTCTCTCTTCGAGTTCTTCATTCACTTGCCCTCACTGCACATTCTTCTCATCTCGCGATCTGATCTCATGGCTCCTAACACTGTTACGGGCTTTGTTTTCTTGTCAGATTTAATTTGAGACAATAATCACTTCCGTCATTTCAAAGATCGAGCGCAGGCATGGTAATCCTTTTGTTTTCTCACAATCCCGCACTTCGATATTTATTTTAGGCTTCTCTATCAGCTACAATTTTGATATGTGCATGTAATTTGAATCTGTGATACATTTACATAGGCTTCGTGTTGTGTAATTGTACACACTTGCCTTATAATTGAGATCTATTCATGGTGTGGTTTGTATTTGAATGTTCTTCAAGATTACTGTTGGATCTTCTGATTTAGCTTATGATACCCGGTGTTATTTCTCTTTCTCCTCAAATTTAGCTATGATAGGTTGCTGTAAATTCTATTTCGTACAAAATTGGTGATGAATTAGATTATATGCAAGTTACTTGCCCATTGAGCGTAGCCAAAATTGTGAGGTTAGGGCAGTGCTGGATTTCTTTGCAAAATGATGCATTTAACTAGGTTGGGGAATACTTCAGTCTTTCTTTCTATTTGCTTGAATTATCTTAAACAACTTTGAATTTATGTTTTGAATTTTTTTCACTTATATAGATTGTAGTTGCTGCATCCATTGTGGGCAAATCTGATAAAGGTGAGTTTTCAGATCACGGCTACGTCTTGAATTGATGCTCAGTTAGGTGGTGCCTAAATCAATATAGATTAGAAATTACTGTTGCACTGACAAGGAGCTTCTTTCTTTTGGATGCAATTCTGATTTCTAGGCAGTTTATTGATAATGCTGTGCAGATATGTGTACTAGAGGTATATTGTATTCACATTCTAGTTGTAATTGCTTTGCCTAGTTCAATTTCTGGATCTATATTTTTGTTTGAATTTTGAAGAAATTTGATGGTGCATGCAGTAGTTGGGATTGATAAACCCTAGGATTGTGATTTAATTGGAGGTCAGTTTTTTCTTCTTCAAGCTCTTAATGATTTACAATCATAGTTATTATTTGTTTATTTATTTATTGTTTGATTATTTCTGGATTTTTTTTATAATTTTAAGATTTAGTAATTAATTCTTTTACTTCTTGTTCATTGTGGGTATGGGTGCAGTGGAGACGAGATGTTGCTTTCGCGGGCTATGAGGTCGCAATACAAATGGATGTTTCTGCTGAAAAGATGATATTTGGTGTGGCTGGGATTGATCCTGAAAGAAGAGCAGAGCTAATCAAGGTTGAATGAATCTTTTTTATGTCACTTAAGCCTAACCTAACACTTTCACATGCTCTTAATTTATGTCTGAACATGCTTTTCATGAATATTTTTGTTGATGGTAGATGAGTTTATTGATAATAAGGTATTTGTGTCTTTAACATACAGAATGAGTTATTTTCCTATGAAGACTTTGAAAATATAGATCAATTTGATGCATTGAGTTAAGATTTTTTATGTCAACCTTGGTGTTAATGACATTTTCTTTTCTGGCATGCTAGTTATAAACTTATAATTAATAATAAATAAAATATTCCTTGAATGCTTTTTTGTTTTAAATAGCTTTTTTCTTGCAGATGTGAGTTTTTAATCAAGACTTAGGCGATCATCTACTCCTTGAGATATGAGTATATGACATTACCCGTTTCCATTTCTTGATTTGTATCAATGCGCAGAGAGCACTGATATTTTGGACACTGACCTGTTGCTTCTTTGCTCTTAGGTACTTGGTGTAGAGAGAACAGCATCACAACAGGAAATAAAGAAGGCTTATTACAAGTTAGCATTAAGGCTGCATCTTGACAAGAACCCTGGTGATGAGGTATTTATCTAATGTTTTCTATTTTACAGTAAGCAGGGTGGAGCCACGTTGATATCCAGAGATTCCATTGTACCCTTTAATATTCTAAAAATTTTTAAAATATCCATGAAAATTTAGTATCTTCTCAGCAAAATACTATTGAAGCTCTTTGAACACTTCATTTAACAATAGCATCAAACAGGTTTTTGTCTAATTAGGCCTCTGACCATCTATTAAATTTGATGTTTATGGTTCCAATTAATTATTTACAGGAGGCTAAAGCAAAGTTTTAGCAACTGCAAAATGTTATCTCGATTCTTAGGGATGAAGAAAAGCGAGCCATTTATGATCAGATTGGTTGTGTTGATGATGCTGTGAGTGTTCTTGGTTTCTCATATCTGTAGATGTATTTACAATATTGAAGCCACGAGATAATATATCTGTAATTTGCATTTTCTAGATTGATTCAAATTAAACTTTTATGGTCTGTCAACTGTTGGTGGAGGAATCTGCTCTTGTTATGATGATTTTATGTACAGCAGAATGCAACATAAGCATTTCAGCATTTTTTTCTGTGTCATGTACATCAACATTATTCATTTATATTTGTTTTTGAAAATTAGGACCTTGTCGGGGATGTTGTCAGAATCTTCACAACTACTTTAGAACAATGTACAAAAAGGTTGTTTTCGTTGATCTTGATTTTGTTCTGATTTCTTGTTGCACAGTTCTTATTTGCATTTACAAGGTTTTATGATACTTGCTAATAGGTCACTGAAGCTGATATTGAGGAGTTTGAAGCAAACTATAGAGGATCTGACTCGAAAAAAATGATTTGATTGATTTGTACAAGAAGTGCAAGGGTCATATGAACAGGTAAGAAAGGTATATTGATGAGTGAGAGCCATTTTTCTGAAAAGACTTTATTGTAAGTTTGGGTATGACTTCCCACTGCAGGCTATTCTATTTAATGCTTTGTTCTGATCCCAAATTTGATTCTCACCAATTCAAGGATATTCTTGATGAGGCCATAGCAGTTGGTAAGAACATTTAAGCTTTTATTTCCCCGAATTCCAGTCAGTCATGTACTCTTTTTTAAGGTTTATATTGCCATAATGAGGATAGAATACCATTATGCTCGTTTACTTGTAGTTGGGAGATTCAGCTTATATTAACATAGGCAAAAGTTTTACTTGATCCTTGTGTTTGATGCTATACCTTCTTTTTTATATTTATAGGAGAACTTAAAAAAACAAAAATTTATAAAAAATGGGCAAAAAGAATATCAGAAATCGAGCCACCAACTAATCCTTTAAGGAGGAGGGTCAACTAATTTATTTCACCATATTGTCCAATCATATATCCAATTGGAGCTATCTGATTGTGGTTAGTATCTCATATATTCATTTCACGAGTAAAGTGGATTGCTGAACATGATTATTAAGGTGGGAAATTTGTTTTGACACGTAAAGATTAAAGAACTAATTTTTTAGGCTGGTTATTTTTACGATGAGATCTTCATGTAAAAATAATATAT
>NC_029774.3:40158043-40252222 GCF_000817695.3 Arachis duranensis
TAATATAAATTAGATAAATTCTTATTAATAATATCATACTTATATAAAAATTATAATAAACAAAAAGCATAAATATACAGTAACAAATTAATAAATTAGAATTTAAATAACATAATATTTTTATTTTTAGTATAAAAATTTTAAATTTAAATTTTATTTTTAACTTAAAAAAAAGTACAGCAACAATAAAATAAATAAATATAGTAAAAAGAAGGCCCTTTAAGTCTTAGTCCTTAAGCACGAGAAAAAGTAGTAAAGCGACGTCGTAAATATTAGAAGCAAAAGCACCAAAACATCGAGACTTGAGTGTGTGGTGGAGAGTGGAGACCACAATAAAACGGTGCGGCAGTGATGGCTTTAAAAACAAATAATTGAATAATGACAAAGCCTAGTTTATTGTGAAACGAAATTAGTGTTTCAAATGTTTTAAAATTGATTATTAAGCTTTATATTTTCTTGTGCTACATTTGCAGTATGTTTGGATGGAATATTGCCTGTCTATCACTTTCATCCTGGATCCGGATCAGGAGCCAATAGTTAGCTCATTGACTTAGAGGTACATTCAAAAAATATATACACTTGATTTCAGCATCTTTGTCAATTTTATTGAGTCTGGTCTGATATTTTTAGCTTATAATGATGGCTGCATATCAAATGTAATTGAATATAATAATTATTTGGTTTCTCTCTGACTAATCCATGGTCATATTATTTGTGAAGGTTGTGCATTCAAACTAGTAGTAAGTTAATTTTCATATCTTATACCATAAACTTATTTACTTTTTGACTGGTTACAAACTGATTTGGAAGAAGAAAAAGCGCATGAAATTATCAAGTTACAGGATGCTTTGCATGCAATGGTGAGCTTCACTTATTTATCTTTTTCTTTTTCTCCTATTAAACATGCAGCCCCAAATCAAAAGTCACTAGAACTAGACCAGATGTTGAGGTGAGCTTCACTTATTCATCTCAAGAATACATTGTATATAGATTATGTTGTCACTATTTTTTTTATTTTTGTCAGAATTTGATACTTGGGAAACAGATGAGAAATGAAAAAATATAAGGAGGCAAAGAAGCCTGAGGTAGAGGATCAATTCATGACCCCCACTGTTTAAATCAATGGACACAATAATGATGAATGGTTTTTGTACAGATGAAATTCCAATTTTAGAACCTAATTAAGCAACCTTATTGTATATTTTGACTTAATTAAAGGACAATAGTTGATGTATCAATACACTTTATTGATGCATAGTTGTTACTTGTTATTATAATTGATGTATCAACACTTTGTTTATATTTTGAATTATATTGACTTGTTTGTTTATAGTACTTTTCTTTTAATTTGATAATACGATGAATTTGTTTATTTTTTGAAATCTTATAAATATTCGAATACAAATTAGATAAAAATTTGTATTAAATTTATACTTATTTTATATGAAAATAAGTTTATTTTATAATTAGAAAAATAAAAAAATTCAATTTTACCTTACTGACGGATTTACAGACGGATTTTTTGTCTATAATCAGAGTGTGAGATGATTTTCCAAAGTTCAAATTACAGACGAAAAATTTGTCGCAAAATCCGTCTATAATTACAGACAGAAAATCCGTCTAAAAATTCGTCTGTGATTATAGATGGAAAATCCGTTTGTAATTACAGACAGAGAATCTGTCTGAAAATCTGTCTAAAAATCTATCGAAAAGTTTGTCGCCTTCGGGAAATGGATGGAGAATTTACAGAGGAAAAATCCGTCAGTAACTAGTAAAAATCTGTTGGTAATTTTCCGACGGAAAAAAAATCCGTCGGTAAATAATTTTTGACGGGACTTTTACAAAGGGACAAAATCCGTCAGTAACCAAAAATCTGTCTGCAATAAAGACTAAATCTGTATGTAAATCTGTCTGTATTAATCCATTTTCTAGTTGTGAAGAGGAAGATGCAACGACGTTGAGAAACTTGGGACGGCGGTGGCACTGAAGAGCTTGGGACGGTGGCAATGAGGGGCTAAGGTTTTGCAGTTTTAATTTCCATCGGTCACAGTGTTATGAATTGGGGGAAGAACGAAGGAGGCCGGAGGAGTTTCAATTTCCTTCAATTTGGTTCTCATGTATTTCAATTTTTTTTAAATAAATAGGAGACGGCGTGGTTTTTGGTTTTTCCCTAATTATTAAACCACAAAACTTAATAATCTATTATTTAATGGTTAAATTTTTAGTGTACAAAATAGTATTCAACCTAATTTTTTATTTATAAAATTAGATTTCAAATTTTAATATTTAAAGTAAATCATATAAAATTATTATTAGTATTTAATTATTAAAATTTTTAAAAAGAAAAATATTTAAAATAATAAAAAATACATAAAAATCTTAATTAATTAAAACCCAAATGATTAAAACTGTGACCATAGACCCTTTTAGGTCATCTCCTAAAACTGTGATCATAGACAATTTTAGGTCACCCTTTTGAAAAACTGTGACCATAGACACTTTTTGGTCATTGTAAAAAACCGTTAGCATAGACCCCTTTAGGTCACCCTCAAAACCGTGACCATAGACCCCTTTTACGTCACCCTTCCAAAAAATCGTGACCGTAGACCCTTTTTGGTCACTGTAAAAAACCGTGACCATAGACACCTTTAGGTCACCCCCAAAATTGTGACCATAGACACTTTTAGGCCACCCCCAAAACCGTTACCATAGACCCCTTTAGGTCACCCTCCAAAACCGTGACCAAAGAACCTTTTTGGTCACTGTAAAAAACCGTGACCATAGACCCCTTTAGGTCACCCCTAAAACTGTGATCATAGACCCTTTTAGGCCACCCCCCAAAACCGTGACCATAGACCCCTTTAGGCCACCCCCCAAAACTGTGACCAAAGACCTTTTTAGGCCACCCCCAAAACCGTGACCATATACCCCTTTAGGTCACCTCCCAAAACCGTGACCATAGACCTTTTTAGGTGACCTTTTTTTGAAAAACCGTGACCATACCCTTTTTTGTCATTGTAAAAAATCGTGATCATAGACCCCTTTAGGTCACCCCCAAAACCGTGACCATAGACCCTTTTAGGTCACCCCTCAAAACCGTGACCATAGACCTCTTTAGGCCACCCCCCAAAACCGTGACCATAGACCTTTTTAGGTCACCCTTTTTTGAAACACCGTGACTATAGCCCCTTTTTGGTTACTGTAAAAAACTGTGACCATAAACCCTTTTAGGCCACCCCCTAAAATCGTGACCATAGATCTCTTTAAGTCACCCCCAAAAACCGTGACCATAGACCCTTTTATGTCACCCTTTTTTGAAAAACCGTGACCATAGTCCCTTTTTTGTCACTGTAAAAAATCGTGACCATAGACCCCTTTAGGTCACCCCTCAAAATCGTGACCATAGACCCTTTTAGGCCACCCTTTTTTAAAAAACTGTGACTATAACTTTTTTTTTGTCACCCTAAAAAATCGTGACCATAGAGGGTCTATGGTCACGATTTTTTACGGTGACCAAAAAAACCGTGGTCATAGACCCAAAATGTTGTAGTAACTAAATGAACAGAACATTATCCATTATATAAAATCAAATTCAAATTAGCTTTCTGCATAATGAATCGAACACGTTATTAAAGTGAAATAATTGTATAGTACTAAATGAATGGAACATTATCCATTATATGAAACAATTGTATAGTACTCAATGAACGAAACATTATCCATTATATAAAATCAAATTTAAAATAGCTTTCTGCATAATGAGCCGAACACGTTATTAAGGTGAAACAATTGTATAGTACTAATGAACATAACATTATCCATTATATAAAATCAAATTCAAAACACATGTGTCTACAATTTAGAGATTATCAATTCAATTCAATTCAGAACACCTGCGTCCATTCAATTCAATTTAGCAATTGCATTCCATTCAATTTGATTGAAAAAATAATTCATTAGCAAAATGTTGGTATTGTTGGTGATGACGATAACGAAAGAAGAAGAAGAAGAAGAATCTGCGTGCGTGAAAAAGAAGGAGGAGGAGGAGGGGTGGAGGTATGCGTGAATTTGAAAGAAGAAAAAGAGGACGTATGCAGATATTTGAAGAAGAAGAAGCGCGCGGGGAGAAGAAAAAGCACGTGTAATGACACTCTTTTAATGACAGTGGTTTTTGTTGGTGTTTGACCTGCTTGGATAAATTTGGATGAAAAAATACTTAGATGTGTAACAATCCTGGTGTTTTATTGTTTACATCATAAAACTTTCCTTATTTTAGTAGTAACATAATCCAAAGCCTAGTTTTTCTTTTCTTAAAAAAAATTATATGCGTTAAATTAATAAGATGTTTAAGATTAATTATTAATTTTTTAAAATAATTATTTACTTATGTTTCTTTCGATTTAATACATTTTCTAAACAATATTCATATAATTTCACAACTATAATCTCAATATTTTAATTATGATAAAAATCTTTATCATAACAACAGTAGCAACAACAATAGAACAACGACAATAATAGTAGTAATAACATCACTGATAACAATAGCCATGACATCAACATAAATAATAACAAAAACAACAATGACAACAATAGTAGCTGTAACACCCTAACATTCATATTTCTATACTCGAGTCATAAGTCAATGATAGTAAGGTGATATAACTCAAGGTGGAGTTATAATACCTATATATTTAGAAGGAATTAATAAACGAGAAGCCTGAAAAGAGTAAAAGAAAATCGTGAGCGCAAACACACATGCATCGAAAATATCATGTTTGGATAAGCAGCGTAAAATAAAACTTAATGGAGGAATAGAGTAAAGACAGAATATATGTAGTTATGTATAATAGCCACTAGTCACAACCCGCAAAGTTTAGGTCAGCCCGGGTTATAGCAATAAAAATAATTGATAATAGTTCTATCTCTCCCAAAATACATCAATGCCTCTATAGGAAAGTTTTCAAAAGAATATACATACATACATCATTAGAGTTTTCCAAATAAAGAGGGAGAGAGAAATCTAAACAAGATAAAAATACAGAATTCAAAATAACTTCACTGTCTTCTAGACGAACTCCAGCTCGCCGTCGAGCACCAGGACCTGCATCTGAAAAACAATAGATATATATGGAATCAAAACTCTCGATCCATGGGTTTTCAGTACGGTAAAAAGGCCGAATAGATACAATATAAGACAACAGAAAACTCACTAAGCAATCTTAAACTCCACACATCATTATTTCCATCGTAGGTTCTCACTAATCCATAAATAGGCAACTACCATAAGGGATTCTAATCTAATACATCTGTCTCCAAGTTCCATAATCCTCCAAACTTCAAACTGAACAGCCCTCTGCGTCAACTGACAACAGCATGAAGGACCTCTCAATTATACAAACACAAACAAGGCAATCAAGTAATTCACAAGTAATACCAAGTAAAGCAATTAGCATATAATCATTTAATGGTTACAAATGAACAAGGCATGACAAGTAGCAAACCTAAACAAGCCAAACAAATGCAAATGATATATGCCTGCCTTATGGCCGATGATATCATCTGTCGGTTATACAGCCAAATCTGACATGTCCGGTAGCTAACCCTGGACAGTCCCTGCGTGTGTGCATCTCTCAAGAGTGATTGACACCTCTTGGAGGATAAAATCCAGAAAGGTCTAAGTATCCGGCCACATCTTGCGACAGAAGGTCAACATCTAAGAGCAAGTAGAATCACTCCACTGCATTGCAATCCCATCCCGGAGCAAGCAGAATCACTCTACTGTAGCAAGTGAAATCACTTTACTGCATTGCAATCATATCTGGGAGCAAGTAGAATCATTATACTACGGTAAGTGGAATCACTCCACTGTACTTCCCAAGCAGGTATATCTCAAATCAGAGTTAATTTCATTATTGACTTCCTTCTCAATTCCATTTTACTCCATTCATAATCATAATCATCCTCAGTCATCACCGTAACTCATTTTCCTTATCATCCTAATCATATCTTGATCATACTCAATCATCATTATCTCTCAATCTCATAATCATCATCATACCTCAATCAAAAACCAATTATCACTCATCATCATTCCTTATCATTATATTCATCCTCATCATACTTCACTTCACATTTAGTTCATCTTTCTTCAATTTACTGTCTCGACTTATTCAGTCTCATTCCTAGCTCATCTAGCCTCTATTTCACCGGCTCTAGACTCATAACAGGATTGTAGAGGTTTAGAAGGCTTGAAAAATGGTTAAAAACATGAAAATACATTTTCTGCAAAACTGGGTGGTTGTGCGTACACATGCCTCATGCGTACGCACGAGTCCACTTTTGCGCGTACACATGGTACTCACACGGTACGCACACGAAATCTTTTAAATTCTGAAATGCCCATCATGCATACGCAACACATGACCCTAAAATTCTGTAACTTCTGCAGAATTCAGTTTTGAAACCAGATTTTTAAACGTTGATAATGTTTTCTACAAAATTCATTTTTCAACTATTTTTAAACCATTGAAGAGATTATTGAATAAATTTTCATAAAAATATAATTTCGTTAAATTTCCAACTCCGAGGATCGAGTTACGACCCGCCAAGTTAGACGAAAACTTGTTTTTACCCAAAAAATAAAAATTTCTCATTTCCATGTTCACAATCAAAACCCATACCACATTCATCCCTAAACAATCTCAACATAGATCCCTTCATTCTCTACTCCTCTAAGAGTTCATCACCTAACAAATTAACTTCCACTTTATCAATCTATCTAAAAATTTCCATTCATAAATTCACCAAATCCTCATTATATCCACAACCAATTCAAACCACATTTTAGACCTCCTCAATAATCCATCATCACTCTCAAATTATATCAAATTATTTATCACATAAATCACCCATTTTCATCGAATTCCAAGCCTAACCATGTATTCTAAACCACTTCAATCAACAACTCAAAAATCCAATAACATTTCACATGTTCAATACAAATTTAATAATTACCAATCCAAACATAATTCACACCAAAATCACACATTTCAATCCGTCACACTTATCCGGACTTACCTTTCACGACCTCTGACCCAAAATTTACGGCCTCCGGCCCAATATTCATTAACTCATCAACTCAATAATTCATCTTTTTATCAATTCATAATTTCAATCATCATGCTCCTCCCACATTCTCACAACTCATAAACAACCAATAACCAAATTAAAATTAAAACCAATACTTCGTCAATTACAATATTTGAATTCCATCAAATCACACAATTCAAACTTATTCCTAGGGGCATCTAGCCTAGGACTTCATGTCGTATTAGTATTTAAATGAAACTTAAGCGTACCTCTTAAGAATCCAAAATCAAGTCCTAAATCTTGAATCCCACCAAGTCCAATCTCCAAGTTCACCTCCACCAAGTTCAAGCACCACCAATGATCAACTTAATGCCTCTAATACTCAATCTACATTATCTCCACATAACATACACAATATTCAATCACTAGGGTTTTGTAAAATTGATGAACACATGAAAAAAGTGGCTCTAACCTTTACCCACTGAAATTGGTGATGAAACCTAACTAGAACTCAAGCTAGAGCTCCCCAGAAACACAAGAATCACCAAGTTTCATGAACACAGAAGTCAAAAATGTGATTCTCAATCCAAATCAAAATTTCATCTTGGTGAGGAAGAGGCTTATCAAAATTTTTAGATAGAATTGAAGAGGAGGAGGCATGCTTCGCATGGCCATAAATGGTGCGACAATCGAGCTCCGGATCAAAAGTTATAAGGAACTAAAAATTTGATTGAGTTAGGGTTTTGTTTCTTCTTTCTCTCCTCTCTCAATGTGTTTCACTTCCAAATAAGGGGAAATGTGCTGAAGCTTTGGATGAATGGGGTGTTAGTGAGTGGGCCTTGGGCCCAATTCACTCGATTTAGCCCGTTGGCCCAACTTTGGGCCAAAACTTTTAAAATTAGTGTTTTAAATTTGTATTCTAATTATTTTTACTTTTTTAATTATGAATTTTAATTTCTTAACCCTCTTCACTCATAATTAATTGTCTCACTCGCAGTGCCAGGCAAACTTAAGCCGATACTGCCGGTTCAATTTACCAATACGCGTTTTTACGCATTTTTTCGCATAAAATTATATTTTTTCACACGAAAAAAAATTCACTATATCCAATTATCATAGTTAAATTTTTAAATTCTTAACTATTTTAACTATTTTAATGTAATGATTAATTATCCTGCCAATTAGTCCTTTTATAATTTTCTCGAATCTAACAGTAGCAACAACAATAACAATAATAGAGCAAGAAAAATGACAACAATAACAGTAACAATAGCAACAACAACAACAATGATATTACAAGAAATTATCAAAATAACGATAAATTTAGTGACCGATTTTTCTTAAAGATTACTCACTAAACCAATTTAACGACCGATTTGGGTGGTTGCTAAAATTTTAGTTGTTAAATTAACAATAACAATCAATTTTCAACCAAAGGGCACCAAAGCCTTACTAAGAAGAGCATTCGAAAGCATTTATTAAACATAAAAAATATAAACATTAATAACATACACATGTAAACAAAATAGAAAGGAAAGCATGTCATAAATGGTGGAGAAGCAGAGCCAGAAAGGGAAGAGAGAGAGGTATTGTGTCGTTTTCATCTTCTTCGCTTTCTTTGTGGTCTTTGTCTTCTTCAATGTGTTTTTCAATTTTGATTCCCTTCACCTCTTTATATTTTTCAATATCTTCTATATTCTTTATCATCTCCATTGTCTTTAACTTCTTCATCTTCTTCTTCTTTACAGTGAAAATACGTTCTTCATCATGATAATAGATTTGGAAATAGAGGATGATAGTAAAATTTAGAAGATTTGGATTGGACAAATATGGTGTTTAGTATTGTTGTTGTCAAAACTAATGGTGATTTTGTTAGCAGGCATGAAAGAGAGATGGTAATGTATGTTTGGAATTAAATTTGGATATTGATAAGTGTAGGTAAAGGAGAAAGTAATTAGAGAAAAGTCATTTGAAAAGAAAAAAAAGTTATTTGAAGTAGGCCATAAAAAAATTAGCTTCCTTGTACCTTTTAAAAATAAATAAATAAAATAAACTCTTAGAACTACCCACATGTTAAGCTCTTTATGGCAAAAGAGAATGCAGTAAGATACAAGTGAACAAACTACAATTCACCAATACTTACTCCTTCACCATAGTTTCATAAGTGTCATATATGCTTCCTATTCTTTTGTTAGTAACTATCATGGTTTCAAGAGTTTAGAGCAAGTGATCATCAAATACTACAATGGAGCAAGATAATCTATATATGCGTGAGGGAGATAAGATGGCAGGTCAGGGAAGAGTAGAAGTCAACAATTCCAGAAAAAAAATAAAAAAGGAAAGGAAGGTGATGAAAAGGGTAGTGTTGGAGACACAAATAGACATTTTGAAAAGAAGCATGATCGTGTCAAATATTCAACTAATAAAGTTTAGCATAGTGATGAACAAAGTGAAAGATGAATAAGTTTGTCTAGGAAAAATTGAATGCAGAGACATTGGTCCCCATAGGTGCCTTATAACTCTAGAAAATGCAGAGTATAGAGATTAAGCTTTGGTAGTTCGATACTTCATGAAATCTTTTATGAACTAAAACCTCACTAGGGGTTCACGTGAAATTTGTCGAGAAAGATATGGGTGCAAGTGATAAGATTACTAGTCCACTTGTGATTAAAAGAAACTTTCTAGAGGATAGGAAGATTATGGAGTAACCTTGTAATGTTAGATGACCTAACAGAAGTAACTATTTAAATTGTGAGGCAAGAATTCTAGCTGACTCCTATCAATGGGAGCCTATCCAAGAGCAGATCACCGTGAAGGATGGAAACTTGGAGTTTGAAGTATTTTCAAGAGAGTTTGGAAGAGATATATACAGTGCCCAAGTGCATTCGGGTAGTTCAGACCGTGAATGTGATTATGGATAGGAGCTAAATTCTGGGAGTAGTAGTCAATAAGAGGTATGGGCATGTAAGGAGATACATAAAAGAATATGCTTGAATGACTATTCAATGGAGTCGATAATCCAAGAGTCCAATATGAATGAAGATGATGGTGTATCAAGAGGCATGAAGGATCATTTGGTGGGTGAATTAATAATGAAACAAGAGAATGGAGTAAATGTGGATATTCCGCATAGTGCATGAAGTGGCTGGAAGTATTTTTCTGAGACATTTTGTAACAGAAATATTAACGGTAGAGAGGCTTATGTTGAAAAGGTGACTAAGGAGTTTGGCCAAAGTTTAGAGTTGTTGATGATGAAAAGATGTCGGATTGGGGCAGTGAATGCCCAATAGAGAAAAAATTTAGATGAGCGCTATGAATGAGTAAATTAGGTTGATAGGTTGGATAACTTGGAGAAAGGGATGTCAGACAGGTTGTCCAACTCTTGTCCGTATCCACCTAGGTATGGACCCTGCACTTCAAATCATGTGCATGAAACTGAAGAAATTGAGAGTGAGAGGAATACCACATCTCCACTTAAGGTTTATAAGGGTGGGAGGAGGGTTGTATACGATTCGTCATTACGAAGTGAAAATGGATTATATCTATGCAATCAACTTGATGAGGCGTTAGCGACTAAGGGACTTAGTGAAAGGCAAGCATGTGATTTGAGGACTTAGATTTAATCTCGGTGTTGGCTTCCTTTGTGAAGAATAAGAGTCAAAAGGGTCGAACAATATATGAAGTCAGTGATAGAAAGCAGAAGGAGGTAAAGACTTCGTCAAGTAAAAGCAGAGTTGGGCGCGATTCTCCGAAACTAGGTGAGACTCTTATTCCAAATTAAAATCTACATTTTGGAGTGTTAGGGGTCTAGGAAAAAAGAGTAAGATTGAAATAGGTGAGGAGATTGGCCTAAAACACAAGGTTAATTTTATGGGATTGGTTGAAACAAAAAAAGAAAATTTTAGTAGAAGTTTAGCGTTGAGGCTTTGGGGACATGATTTGATGGAGTAGGCTACAGTTAATTCTGTTAGTAGCTCTTGTGGGTTTCTTTGCTTGTGAAATTCAGATTTTGTTGATAACCATCAAGTTATTAGAGGATCTAGATCGTTGGCAGTAAGAGGATTAATAAAAGAAGTGAACATGAAATCTATAATATGTGCGGTATATGGAGCATCGGTTACTGAGAAAAAATCGGAGGTATGGTTGGAGCTATCTGACAGAGGAGTGGAAGAAGATGAAGGGGTTAGATCTGATCGAGAAAGTGAAAGGTCTACGAAGGCCATTGACAGTGTAGAATAAATAGTGTTTTGGGAACATTGATAATAACATTGAGAGGTTGGAGGAAGAAATGTGAAAGGTGGATGAAAATATTGAAAAGAAAAATGTCGATAAGTGTATGTTAGCAAGGAGAAACGCATTAAGGAATTTGGTAGAAAAATAATACGAAAGAAATTGTATTGAAAATAATTGTCTCGCTCGAAATATGCTAATCAGATGGATAAAAACATGAAGTATTTTCATGCTATAACAAAATCAAGAAAGAGGAGTAATATGATGGAGGAAGTCTATATTAACGAAAAGTGCTATAGAAGAGTTGGAAAAGTGAAGGAAGAAGTTAGGAGATTTTACAAGAAGCTTTACAAGGAGGAGCAAAAGTTAAACATCTACTTTGATGAGTCTTTGATGGAACGTATCAGTGACATTGATGCGGAATAGGTTGAAAAAAATCCCTCAAAAGATGAGTAAAGGCAGTAGTGTAAAGTTGCAAACTAAGTTGTGCCGCAAGGCAAACTGGTTTAATTTCAAGAGTATTAGGAGACTGTGAGAAGTGATTGGTGATGATTTCTACAAGTCGGTAGAAGATTTTTTTTACTTGACATGGGTGGCTCTTGCTCATAAAGAAGGAGGAGGGAATGACCTAAAAGATTATAGGCCTATAGGCATGGTGCATTGTCTCTACAAGGTTGTGTCAAAAATTTTAGCCAATAGACTACAATATTATTGATGACTGGGCTAGTTGAGGAAGTCCTAACTGCCTTTGTAAGTGGAACAAAAATTGTTGATGGTGTGTTGATTGCGTGTGAGACAATGCTTTGGATGGAGAGCATGAAAAGGCTAACATGGTTGATAAAATTAGACTTTCAGAAAGCATATGATAGAGTAAGGTGGAATTTTGTGGATAAATGATAAAAGATATGGGCTTTGGATCTAAATGGAGACAGTAGATTCATAAGTGCTTAACAACTGCTTCAATGTCTGTCATCGTCAATGGAACCGCGACCAAGCCCTTCGACTTGCAAAGAGGCCTCCGACAAGGTGATCCATTGTCCCACTTTTTATTTGTTCTTGTTGGAGATGTTTGGAATAGAATATTTGATAGATTGTGTAGCTATAATTATCTAAAACCTTTAGAAGTGCAAAAATGAACAATTGAATTGTCACATTTATAATTTGCAGATGACACGATTTTTTTTAACCCTTGTGATTTTGAGATATTATTTAATTATAGGAGAGTACTTTGTGGGTATGAGTTAATGACGGGTTTAAAAATAAATTATGAAAAACTTGTGTTTATTGGATTGAACTATAACAATGAGAAGATAAGGGAAACTTGTGAGATGCTTGGGTGTAAAGAAGCAAAATTACCTATTCGATACTTAGAAATCCCTTTAGGAGATCATCCAAAGAAGGTGAAAACATGTGAGTCAGTAATAAGGGAGATTGAGGAGAGGTTAAAGGAATGGAAGAGTAAATTTTTATCAAAACCAGAAAAGTTATTGTTAATAAAATCAATGCTAAATAAACTACCAATATACTACCTAAGCCTCTTTAGAATGCCAAAATCTATTGCAGCCAAGATTGACTACCTTCAATCATATTTTTTTTCTTTTTGGGTAATGCAGATGAAAAAAGGAATTAGCTACCATTAAATAGGAGGTTGTGTAGCTGCCAAAGAAGTTAGGCAGACTCAAAGTTAGGAATGTGGAATTGAAGAATATGGCTTTATTGTACAAATGGTGGTGGAGATTTGATAAAGAAGACTGTTTACTATAGAAGAGAGTTGTATCTTCATATAATAATTTAAAGGTGAATGAGAAGCTGAAAAATCAGATAATCAACCATTATGGAGGTGTTTTTGGTGATATTAGAAGTCTAGAGGTGAAAAATGTTGACTTAGCTAAATTGTATAAGGAGGATGCAACCTGTGATTGGGGACGGTATTAGAGAAAAATTCTAGTTTGATTGGTGGTTCAAAAAGGGTAGGCTAAGGGAAAAGTATCCACGATTATTTGGATTAGCTCAGAATAAAAATTGTAGCATTAGTAATTGCAATATATAGGATAGACAAAACTGGATTTAGAGTTTAGAATGGAGGAGGAAACTAAGGGATTGAGAAGAAGAGGATTTTGTATGTTTGATGCACTCATTATCAAAGGTGACGATTAAAAAAGATGAGGTGGATAAGTTGTTATAGAGGCTTAAATCAAAAGGTGATTACTGAGTGAAAACATTCTTAGAAAAGAGGTGTTGAATGAAATATCTACAACTTTTCAAATAAACTATAGAAGGGCCTTGTATCACCCTGTGTCAAGTTACTTATATGATTTATCATATTGGAGAGATTGAATACTATGGGTTGACTATGAAAATTGGGAATGGTTACTCCGAAGGATGGTTGGTGTGTGCTTTGCGAAATTAGAAAGGAGATCATTCATCATTTATTCTTCTCTTACACTTGGTCTTGGGTGGTGTGGAAAAGTATTCTTTAGAAATGGAATATTTCCTGGTTTAGTAGAGATCCACTAAAAATTGACTTAATAATTAGATAGATAGAGGCCTCCATAAGCATCGAAAAGAGGAGTAATATATTAAGGATTTAGAGAAGCATCACAATGTCAGGTTGCATGGTGAACAAAATACATACTAGAGAGAATTCCACAATGAATAATTTTCATGCAGATCCTTATTCACCTACGGTTGAGTACAATGATTGAAAAAGAGGAGAGTTTGGTGGTCATTTGAATGTATGCAACAAAGTTTGGGTCGATTCATTTTATCACAACAATGACCCCACCATAGTAACAACCACCCGCCTCCATGACAACTACCACCACCACAGATTAGAGTTAGAACCAGACCAGTTTCAATTTCTATTTTGGAATCCTGCCACATCATTGACAAGCAATGCTCGACAGCAGCAACTATAGAATAACGAGGAATCACATGCAGGTTCCGTCTGTCATGAAGCAGAACTTGGTCGTATGTCACTAGATGCTCATGCTCGTCGTGGTGTTAATAATGCTGGCAAATCTCTTGTGTGAATGTCTATGGACGAAGAGGATGAACAGGAATCCGATGACGCAAGCATGGGTGACAGCGATGATGGTGATGATGATGATGATGATTCCCCACGTGGTAGTGCAAGCGGCAATCGCCAATGCGATAGTGTGAATGAGAGGGTATATTTTCTTCGGACTCATGTAACTTCACCGGATACACTCATCCCATCGCCTTTCATGAAAATTCTTAAAAAGGGCATATTTCACATAATATTTTAGTGTAGCATACTCGTGGGTACGCTAACAGCCAACTAATTGTATTCAACATACAACTCTAGTGTCGGCACCTGAGCTTGACTCTGTCGATAAAGCATTAGCATCTCTAGCATAATGGCTTCGTCGATCACATTTATTAATTGAAATTGTATCACACCACGGAGGCATAACACCAACTGCTTGTATAAAATCCTTCTGACTCTTTTTGAAATATCACCGTATATGTATTGACATAGTCTATTTTGCAGCTCTACAAATAACATCGTGCAAGGAATAATAAAAAAAGTTAGAGTCCTACAAACAAAATTCACACCTTCAATTGTGTATGGTATAATCTCACCATCAAAATGCACTAATAAACTCATGTTGCTTTCCATTACTCATATAAAAAAGTTGTTACACCATTCTAAACTAAAAATCTACGAGACATTGAAATTATAGGAAAAAAATGGTAGAAAAGTAGAAAACACAATTTTAAGAGGAGAGAAAGAACGAGTGTCTTTCTCATCTGAGTTGGGTAGTCTCCATTATATAGGAAGAAAAAAATATATTTTTATGGATTTTTCACTATAAAATAGTCAACTTTAGCTACATATAATACTAAATTATTACTATCTCGCATACAACGAGATACTAAAATTGTTAAATCGACCTGCTAAAGAGACCTTGTCACTCTTTATGAATTACTGACAATATCATATCACTTGCTTCTAACACTATGCATAGTCACTTTTTCACGGAAAAAATATTTTCTTCTAATTTTTCTCAACTAACGAGGTGAATTTTTAATTTAAAAAATAAATTTATTAAATTTATTAATTTTTTTCATCTCGCTATTAGCGAGAATACTTTCAACAATTTTTAAAATAACTATCTCGCTATATGCAAGATATGTGATTTCGAAATAAAAAATATAAAAGTTAAAAAAAATCTCATTATTAGTGAGAAGACTGGAATCACTACAACTAAATATATCACTCTCCTTCCCCGTCCCGATGCTTAACTCCAAAAACCAATCCATGGTTGTGGAACTAACGTGCCCACGCTATTTATTGATACATATTCTTGGTATTGTTGTTCTCCTATCAAAGTATCACCATTTACAATGATGTGTACGGATTCTTTTTGAGAGGCAAACTGTCAAAAAAAATAATGTATGCTTCAATAATTTGTACTTTTAAATATTAGATTAACAATGATGACATTAAAATTTTAATAACATTATTCTACCATAATGGGTTCAAGGATGGATATTGGATGTGAATGGAACAGGGAGAAGTGAAGGAGTAGCGAATTAACCAGCCTTCCTCGAATTTGAATAGGTCCGATGGTCAATCAATGAGGATTCGGGTGGTGAGAGAACTAAACATGGATGAAATGAATTGGGAGAATAACCAAGAAAGATACAATGAGATGATGTTTGATGCAATAGGTGTTACAAAGTTGGAAGAGACTGAACAAGACCCTAACTCGAAGGCAAAAAGATTTTATCTTCTTTTAGAATCTACTGCGAAACCTTTGTTCAAAGGGTGCATTCATTCGAAGTTGTTTGCATTTTGTAGAATAATGAGTATTAAGTCGGATTCAAATCATACCCAAGAATCTTTTGATAAGTGGGCCACACTTTGCAATGAATTGGTACCTATCGGGACTACTAGCATCCCCTGGAGCCACTACAAGAAAAAGAAATTAGTTTCGAAATTGGATCTAAATTCGGTGAAAATTGATTGTTGTTTGAATGGTTGTATGTTGTATTACAAGAGGGATGCAGACCTAATTGAATGTAAATTTTGTGGATCACCGAGGTTTCAAGCCGAGAGAGAGAACAGATTGGTAAACGGTAGTTAAGGAGAGTTACAATGAAACAGATGCACTACGTGCCTTTAATCCCTAGGCTGAAACGATTGTATGCATCGATGAGTTCGACCCTTCACATGACCTGGCATTAGTAACAGCAAGAGAGATGACGGAATCATGTCGCGTCCGTCACACGGAGAAGCTTGAAAGCATTATGATTAGGTCCATCCTACATTTATCAGCGAGTCTAGAAATGTTGACTAGCTTTGTGCCCTGATGGATTTGCACCGAATTCCAATTTCGGTAACGCGTACTCTTGTTGGCCTGTAGTGGTGATACCTTATAACCTGAGTCCCAAAATATGCATGAAGGACCCATACATGTTCTTAACTTGCATCATACCTGGTCCCAGTAATACAAAGGCCAAAATAGATATCTTCTTGCAGCCCCTGGTGGATGAGTTAAAAGAGTTGTGGATCCATGGTATAGAAACAAATGATATTTCGACAAAGACAAACTTTCATCTTCATGTTGCGTGATGTTGAGCAGTAACGACTTTTCTGCATACGGGATGTTGTCATGTTAGTCAACTCAGGGCAGAACGGCAAGTCCCATTTGTGTGGAGGATACAAAGACATTTTGATTTACGAATGACGGTAAGAATTCGTAGTTTGATTGCCATCAAAGATTCCTCGACATGGATCATCCTTTTCGGCACAACAAGGACTCATTCAAAAAGAATAAAACCGAATAAGAAGTGGCACCCATGATGTTTGGTGGCAGGCAAGTTTGGCATCGTGTCAGTGGAATCCCAAGTATCGTCGATAACGAGGCAGGTTTAAGACCTCCGGAATATGACAAGGAGCATAATTGGACTAAAAAGAGTATATTTTGGGAGTTGCCTTATTGGAAAGACAACTTGGTTTGACATTGTCTTGATGTGATGCACATTTAAAAAGTGTATTTTATAATATCATGCATATAGTAATGGACGACAAGCAAATTACGGATAACGATAAGGCTAGTTAGACTTGGTTGACATTTGTAGGTGGCCAGATCTGAACTTAAAGAGACTTGAAAAAGGACGGTGGGGTAAAACAAAGGTGGTGTTTACTCTAACGATGGACCAGAGACAAAATATTTATAAGTAGATTAGAGAATTGAGGTTTCTTGATGGTTACGCCTCTAACTTGAGAAGGTGTGTAAACGTCTCACAAGGTAGGCTTGTTAGATTGAAGAGTCATGATTGTCATGTTTTCATAAAGTCTTTGCTTCCTGTTGTGTTCAGAGAACTTCCAACCAACATTTGGAAATCCCTCACAGAAATAAGTGAGTTCTTTAGGGAGTTTTGTGCTACTAAACTTAGCATTAATGATCTCACAATTATGGACAAGAACATTTCCATCATACTTTGTAAGCTAGAAAGGATATTCCTTCCAACCTTTATCGATATTATGGAACACTTAACAATTCACCTACCGTACGAAGTAATACTATGTGGGCCGATCCAATTTATGTGGATGTACCCATTTGAGAGGATAATTGGTTCATTCAAGCGCACCGTGAAGAACAGATCTCGAATTGAGGACAGCATCTGCGAAGCATTCCTAGCTAAGGAAACATCCGCATTTTGCTCATTCTATTTTTAGCCTCATGTTGAGTCACATAAAACAAGGGTTGGAAGGAACGATGAGAGGGGAGAATCCTCATCAAGTGGAACAACATACCCAATCTTTGCTCCTGAAGGATCTGCAATGGGTGCGGACAGTGACTATTGGTTAAAGTAGAAGGAAATCAATGTCGCACATCTGTATGTGTTGCTTAACTGTGACCAGATTTCACCCTACCTCATGTGAATTTTTTAAGTCTTAGTATATATTTCAATTAGTAAGATACTAACTTCTTAATCTAATCAAAACTTCTTTATCCTATTCTATCATATAGGTTATTCCAAGAGACAAATTTTGATACCTCATTAAACAATTTTTCACATTGGTTCAGAGAATATGTTAGCGTGTATCTAGCTAACACAACAGATTAAAAACTAGTTGCATTTAATTGGGGCCCAATAAATAAGAGTACAAGTTACCTGATATACAATGTTAATGGATATCAGTTCCATTCTTTATAGTGGTCCATTGGAAAGAAAACAGATAACACCGGAATTTAGGTTCGTGGGGATTCAGGCGGTGGTCATTCTAATTGATTTGGTGTGTTGCACAACATAATTCTATTAGAGTATTTATGTCACACTACGTATAAGATGTACGTATTTAAATGTGAATGGTATGATCCAAGTTCGCGACGGGAAACACGAAAGCACAAGGACTACGATATCACTGAAGTTAATGTAACCAGGAAATATAGGCACTACAATCCTTTTATTCTACCTCAAAATGCACGATATGTATAATATTTGCCTTATCTAGGTTCATGCAAGTCTAGTTAGGTAGTTGTGGTTAAGACTAAGCCAAGTGGCCGCATTAAGTCCAATAGGACAGAGTCAAGAACTTTACCAGATTGATGACCCAACTCCTTCAAAAATGATGGTTGATACCAGTTATTCGATCACCCTTAGGTCAGCTATTATGGATGATGACATCATCGACCTTAGAATAGATGACGACGCACTACCACCAGAAGGAAAACAGGGTCAATGGTAACGGCGCAACTCCATATTCCGCCGCTAAATTCGACGCAAATTACCACCGGATGCATAAATCTTATGGTAATTTGTTACCGGCGAGGTTATTCCATCGGATAAATTTCGACACAAAATCCAACGGTAAACAGTGTACCGTTGGATTTTATTCATTTTTCTGCCGATAAATTCGATGGTAGTCCACGTTTTTCTTGTAGTGAATTATCTACTAATAAATCACAAATATTTTAATTCAATGTTTAACAAAATATACATAAGACTCAGATTTTTATCTTTATAAATATAAAGATTTTTATGCAAGTAACAACGATTTCATCTAAAAAAAAGAAAGAAAAACACATTTAAAATTGCATAGTGTGCTCAAAAAGTCAGAATCTTCAAGCATGATATAATTTTACACCAATAGATCAAATCAAATACAATTTCTTTTCCTAAAACAAAGAAAAAGCACAGCATATCCTTTTATGATCAACACTTCAATTTTAACTTCAAAAAACCTTGACCAAGTTTTTTCTTTATTAAAAAAATCTATTTTCTCTTTCTTTTCCTAAAATACTCAAATTTTGTTTACCTCTTCAAATATTATAAACAAAAAAAGAAAAAAAATTAACAAATTGGTATGAGTGCAGAATTTTGTGATACTATACGAAAGTAGGAATGTTAACGGCATCATTGTCGACAGCGAAGGGGAAAAGCAGCTTTCGATCTCCGACAGCAACAGTGACGAGAGGGAACCGTCACAAAGGATGTAAAGAGGAAGGGGTGGGAGGCATGAAGAGTGTAACCATGTGAAAAAAAAGTGGGTGAGAGGTATAAAAAAAGTAATTAGATTATAAGAATATATTTTAAAACATTTCACAATTTAAAAAAAAATCTTAATAGAATGAAATTCTAAATCTGATGTGAAAATTAATCTGAAAAAAATTAATGGAATTGAATTAAATTCCTTCTAAACTAATTTTTTTTTCAAACAGAAATTCAATTCAATTGAATTTCAAAGAATTTTTAAACACTTTTTAAAAATATTAATTAGACTTAATTATTAGGTAATGCTAAGGAGTACTCGTCTAATTTGTTTCCACAATTTTTCGGTCCCCGTCTAATTTTTCTTGTCCCGATACCCATCACTCTAATGGCGACGACAAAGAAAGCAGAAACATGGACTAAATCCCTATTTCGGTCCCTGAGATTCACGCGATTACTCATTTTGGTCCCCGAAATTTAAAATTACCTATACTGCTCCTCCAGATTCAAGTTTGGACACCAATATGGTCCCTCGACTCTTTCCGGTGATGATTAGGCAAATGAAATGCTGAGATGACACCCTTCCTGTCACATTGGATGCTGTAATGGCTAATTAATGTGGCGAGGGTTATATTTGTATCCAATTTAGTCCCTGAAACTCTAATTATCTTATTATTTATCTGAGTTATAATGACAGTTTTAATAAGGGAGGACTAAATTGGATATAAATACAACCTTCGCCACATTAACTAGACGTTACAGCGTCCAACATGACAGGAAGGGTGTCATCTCAGTACTCCATTTGCCTAATCATCACCGGAAAGAGTCAAGAGACCATATTGGTGCCCAAACTTAAATCTGGAGGACCAGTATAGGTAATTTTAAATTTCGGGGACCAAAATGAGTAATCGCGTGAATCTCAGGGACCAAAATGGGGATTTAGTCCAGAAACAAGTTATTAAAACAAGCCTTACTCTTTACGCCCCATCCTCCCTTCCTCTGGAATTTTGGTATAAGATTTTCTTAACTACTCACTAGCTAATCAATATGATAACTCTCTCCGGTCAATATATATATATATATATATACCATCTTAAAAAACCTCCAGAAAAGTGTCAGTGTTCCATTCATTGGTTGAAGAACTGAGAAATGTACTAATATTTCCAATTTCCAAGGATCCATGACATTCAAGTTTTATGCAGAACTGATTCCAATTTAAGGAACATAGTCACAAAGCCTTAGTCATTCTATGCCGCAATCTAATGTTCCTAGTTTATCCTTTCTCCCTACAACCACATTTATATAAAGCTATCAAAAATCCAGGGCAAAATGTAAATAAAAATAAATAATATCCATAGTCCAGATCATAAGGAAGGAAGGAAGGAACGAACTCGGACTAGGAATTGGGAATATATCATCATTTTTCGGTCTTCGAGGCACACGCCACAACGTGGCTTTTGAATTTCTCCAGCTCCGCCAAAACCTCCTCTTCCGGTCTGTAGATCAAATCACTCATGCGCCATATCTGCAAAAATGAATTTGAATCATCAGCTTAAAGAACTAACATCGTCACAAGCCAACAAGCACATTCCAATATTCAAATATTTGGATCACCACTTTACCCTGTAAAATGCATTGTCTGAACTACTGGTGAGAAAATTAACAATTGTAGATTATATGGTAATTATAAATGTTTTTTTTTTTTTCCTTATCAAGTGTGAAGCCATTGATTTTCTAATTAGCAATTCAGACACTGAACTTACTCTCTAAAATACAACACATTTCAAGAGAGTCAAATCTTAAAATTTTACATGCATTATCAAGTGTGAGATATTGCCCTTCTAGAGGTTCATCCTCAACTGCACTAACAATTTGAGTGTCCAACATTTTATGTTGTTTCGACAAGTAGACTCTTCAACTGAATAACCGTTTATGTTTCTGTACCTGTAATGTTCCCCCACCACCAGTACTTTCACAATCATCAGAGACGCTAACAATTGTCCATGGATCCTGTGCATTCCAGTGGAAGTCAACTACTTTGTCCCTGCATATAATTCGAAGTTCATTAGCAAAATAAAAGGAAGCAGTTCAGAATTACACCAAATGCCATACAAGAAAGAAAACAAGCAACTTGGTGCTGCAGCTATATAAAGGAGACCAAAATTCTACTAGAAATGACATCTAGAATGGATGGGATCAGCAAGTGACTAAACACAATCCTTTGCGCATATTTTACAGGCACAATGTTTTGCACGATATGTGATGTTCAGAAATCATAATCAAGTTGGTACCATATCACGTCTATTAACTATTGCAGATGACCATATTAAAATAGAGAATCAGGTAAGATATACATATACCAAGATAACCTAAAAGTAGAGATTCAGATTCAGATTTCAACAACAATAGTTTCAGATTCTGAAAATTTTTCATAACATCTTGTCTTAGTAAGTCTTAATAAATAATCAAAGTAAAGGTAATCTCTGACCTATAACTACAGGGTTAGTTGTTTGAAATAAATAAATCGAATTAAAGTGTGCCGAAGAGGTAAAAGAGATAGTGGTTTCATACCTATGGCCTGCATGCTGGAAAAACAACCCTGGAGGAGAACTTACGGATTTTCCGGAGCGCTCTATTTTTTTACCAACCTACATTACCAAAAGAAAAAGGGAAAAAGGGGGGAAAAACGAAAGAAAGAAAGAAACCCTTTTACAACACATTGACTTCATGGCAACAAAGCAAAGCAAAGCACAATCCAATCGAAACTATACCTTCTCATAGTCCCAAATGTTTAAGAGACCATCTTCTGCCGAGCTTCCAAATACAGATGCTTTGTCTGGAGACCACTGAATTAAGCAACTAGTGATTAGCCTATGACGTAGAAACGGTAATTGCAATACAGGAGAGGTTTACTCTTATGTGAGAGGCGATGGATATAAATGTTACTACTATATATTTAATATTAACTATTCACCTAAAATTTGATGATCAAGATTTACTTTCCTTGTTTTCAGAATTAACTACTAATCTCTTCACTATATATATATATGTTGTGGCTCTGTTACGACAACTTTGAGATGTGTTGTCATTGTGTTAGTTTTGTGTTGATTATCTACGTTTAAGCTTCAAAGCCAAAAGCCTAGATAATTTGAATGATCCGCCTTTAATACTCACAGCCACTACCTGATGCTCTCTCCTATCGCCTCTGATACATCCCTTAGCCAAGCTCCTCGTCTCTATTCTCTCCTATTTTCTAATTACCGTGACACCGAGACACTTTCCTGAAATCACATCAATTCCCATAATCCCATTCCATTCTTCCTCTCTTTTCTCAATGTTATTCCTCGACCTTTGAATTCTTGTTAATCGAAGGCTTAGGCTTAAACTTTAATTGGGATTTGACTTGTTAATTTTTGCATTATATTGAAGGTGGTTGCATATTTAGACTGCAAACTATGACTTGATGAATGTGTTCGCAACTCCTTTCTGTTTTAAGTATCTATAATGCTTTAGGAAGAAATAATGCCAGAATGAATGAAGGACCCATAGTATGAGGGGCAAGGGGGAGAGAATCATGTCAGCAGTTACCTGAACACAAAGAACAGCAGCTTTGTGACACTCAAATTTATGGATTGGTGTTCCAACTCCATTAGAGGTGAGATTGCGGCGATCAAACATGCGAACAGAATGATCTGCTGACCTGGAGAAATATGATGACAAGTCAAATATGATGGGTGCTTCATCTGCATCCACTATTAAGAATAATAATATACAACAGCAAACCATACCCAGTAAGAATCAAATTAACATCATGTGGATTCCAGTCAACACAATGAAGATCAGCATTATGCGCTTTTTCAACCTGTCACCAAATGCATAGAACAGGAAAAGAATATAATTAAATTATTCATATAAAAATCTATATAAAAGAATGATATATTACCATTCTATATCTTAGTTTGAAATTAAAAGTCTTTTGTACATTGCATATTTGGCTATTTGCTCAATTTGAAAACCTCAATGGCATGGGTGATATACTCCAAGTCCATTTGAAAACACGGTTCTGTTCACTAAAAAACATGCTTTAAACTTCAAACTTAGATGATCTAGGGAACCAAAATCAATTACATGACTGAATATTAGATCATATACCTTAACTGCAGGACTAGAGCCAACACGAGCATCCCATAATATGAGGCAAGAATCATCTCCAACACTACAGAACTCCTGTGCACTTCAGTATGATCACAATAATGTCAGGCCAATATATATGTTGCTATTACAGTACAAATAACTAACTCCCTAAATCATAAATTGAAAACACAGAATATTTTCTTCCATCGTCAACAATGCTTGAAAAAGGGTATAGCTACCACATTTATAAGGAATAATATGGAGGTAAATAAAGGAACAAGAAGCAAATTAAGACTAGTAAAGCTGTAGGGGACACCGTAGACTTCAGCCTAAGAGTTCATAATAAGGTGGAAAGTCAAATGAGAATAGCCACTTGTGGATAACTAAAGAAATATTTAACAAATCTACCTAGAAGGGCAGAAAGTCACATCCTCCACAGTTTCATCATGCCCACAGTAGATACCTCGTGGTCCAACAGAAGGGCCATCAGCAGATTTATCATTGCCTTCGCCAGATTTGGAGTTTGATTTGACAATGGATCCCCCTGATTTGGAGTCTGTGGCAGAAGATGTTATATGGTCTTCAATACTCCACAGCACCACCGTTTTGTCCTTTCCTGCAACAACCACAATAACAGATGAGCAGGATTTTAAAAACCTGACCTGATTGTTTTAAGAAAATAAGTATGACAACCTCCTGAAAGCACATAGGGTTCAGTTGGGCACATTGCAAGGGCAAATTCCGCATTGTCTTGGTGTCCAGTCAACACCTGCAATAAGAAAAATGTGTCTCAATAGTTCAATATCTCACATGATAGAAACCATGCTAAACATAGTGCATTGGAGTTTCTTTATTGACAATGGTTTGAAAGAACTGAGTAGAGGTGCCACTTAATTCAAAGTTGTGTGTGGCATCAACTGATGTCACAAATTACACTTAGCACTTAGAGATGGGATAATCTAGAATATTAATGGATAACCATCAAACTATACCAAATCTGGACGAGAATTTGTAGCTCCAAGGACAGCATGACGATTAGGTTGACTTTCAACATCCCAAATGAGGACCTGAAATTTGGTCAATTAGAAACATGACACCATAAACCAAGAAATCAAACCAGCTCCAAAGAATATGCACAAAAGTAAAAGGTAAAGTTCTCACATCAGGGCTGTCTGTATGAGTAGCCACTATCTTAGAGTTCTGCGGCAATTCCCTAATTCTATTCACCTATAAAATGCATCATAGATCAGATCAACCACCACTATCTCATCAATTATCAACATAATCAAGTTCAAGTCAAAATATAACAATGACCATAACTAAAGAAAATAAAGGCAAAAAAGAAAGCCGGACAGAATTGCATAAGCTTGTAACTTGTTAGCGAAAATAAGGGATCCACTTTTGAATTTCTATCGATATGAAAGGTGAATATGTACCTCTCCTGGATGTATAATGGTCTTGTACTTCTTGACGAATGGAGAGCGCGCCTCTTCATTAAACTGATACCAAAAGGCGTTCCCAAATGCTTAATTGAATTTCAAACACCAAAGTAAAACCATTCAAAGATAATAAGCTATATATCACATTCACATATGATTAACAAACCTGTGAAATGTGCTCTGCAGCTGCGACCCTAGGCTTAACAACCTCACAATTCGCAATGACCAGTGTATTTGGAACACTTCCATCAGTCTACCAACACACAAAAAGAACACTGAGTCTTTTATTTCTTTCCTTTCAGCTCAAAAGAACATAGACACACAGTTATTATGAAATACACATGAAGATCATCAAATGCATATCACTTAGAGAAGGTGTAATTTCTCTTACAACATTAATTTCCTCTCAGCAGCATGCACAAGAAGCACAATAAACAAACACTGAATAAGGGGACTGTCAAGTCTCAATAACATTAATGTCGTCAAATCAAACCCACTTATAAAGGAAAGGTTTAATCTTTCTCATAACTTTATTCAGCAAACATAATATAAAAAATTTGCTAACAAGTGCTTAAACGTTTTATCTTAATAAATGCATTCCAAGTGAATTGAAAATTTTGAACTGCTTATTTTTTCCATACAAACTTTCTCTTTTAAGCACCTTAACCAGTGTCCTTAAAAAAAATATTTTTCTTTGCATCGAGACAAGATTACGATAACATCATTCCTTCAGAATCAAAATTAATTACACAAAATGCACAATTTTTAATCAAATAACACACACAAAGTTACCTGCTCAGAGAGGTATAGACGCTGGCGA
This sequence comes from Arachis duranensis, assembly GCF_000817695.3. NCBI lineage: Eukaryota > Viridiplantae > Streptophyta > Magnoliopsida > Fabales > Fabaceae > Arachis > Arachis duranensis. The sequence continues at coordinate 40,184,228 of NC_029774.3, forward strand.
TTCTTGTAAGTAGCTTGTTCCAGCTGAGGACCCCACCTAATTACCGAAATTTGAAAGTAAAAAAATAGAATTTAGAAATTCCTAAAATTGAGAACAGCAAGGAGCAGAAGGGAAAAACCCTAGAGAGAGAGAGACCGGCAAGAGAGAGAAGGCCAGACGAGGTTATGGTTGGCGAGCCAGTCATAGAGAACGGGAACAAGAGACTTCCACTGAGTGTACTTGTCGTCCACCGAAGGTTGGTGGTGGTGGTGTTGTTGATGGTGCTGCTGATGGGGGGTCTTCTTGCCTTCTTTGATGGTCTTGGTGTGTTGTTCGTCCTTGGGCTTGGGCTTGGGCTTTCGGCCCCTTGTCTCCTTCTTCTTCCCCACCGTAGGAGAGGCGGCACCAGCTGAAGGCGGACTCTCCATCTTCCTTTTCCTTTTTCAGTCACTATGACTTTTCAGCGATTCAAATTTCAAAGTACCACACCTCTTCGCGTGTTAGTGTTAATGTTACTGATGCTTTGCTTTGACTGCTCACTGCTCTCTTTCTCTCTCACAATCCCAAAGACATGTTTCCAAACTTCAAGCCAAACCCATTCTGTTGTTGTTTGAAAAATAATTTTTTTAAATTTTTATAAAAATAAAAATAATTTTATATTTGAGTATTTAATGTAAAAAGATTTTTTTATTTATTAATTATAGACTTATTTGGACGATATTTTTAGAAAAGATCTTTTTTAATAATTTTTTTAAAAAATCTTTTATAAAAATAAATAATTTTATGTTTTGATTTTTTATATAAAAAATTTTTTTATCTATTAATTATATTTGAGTAAAATAAGATAAAAATATTTTTTTATTCATTTATTATGTGAAAAATATATTGTTTTAAGGAAAAATATCTTTTAAAAAATATAAATTATAACTTTTCAAAAAATATATTGTCGCAAAGTGATTGTTTTATTTTTCTTTGTAGGCTTAACGGAGATAGAATCTGATGTTGCAATACCCAAACGAAATCCATCCTTTCCATACGAAAATAACAATGGATATTGCAAGGCTAAATAAGATGGGTGAAAAATATCAATCCGTTAGAGCTTTCTTGTTTAACTCTCTATAAAATATCTGTATCTTTGCTTAGTTGTTCGACATCGCCAACAATCAATGCAGCCACTTCAGATGCAGATGGCAAGTTGTATGTCCTTCCATCTTTAGTCCTTTTACTAATCAACTTAAACTTTATGTTTGTGTAATTTTTCTGTTGATACCTATCTCTTACATAGTAAAAATTCTTTGCCAAACTAATATATTTGTCTAGCATATTTCTTAATATTGCCACAATTTTCCTATTCCACTCATTATAGCTTCATTGGAACTACACAAAAAAAAAGAACACAATAAATATTATGTTATTTTCTCTCATAGATAAAAAATAATTAAAATGTTTGACTGGTTGCATGAAAATTACCGAAGTGTGCCTATTCGATTATCAATCTCATTTTCTGTGTCATAGATATATAGCTGGACAAATGTTGGTTGTTGACTATCCGGAGGAAGTAAGCTACTAATGCTATGGTATTTTTGACCCCTAAGCTTAAAAATTGGAGGATCACTCCTATTATTTATCACACGGTCAATTTTTTCGGCCATTGATGTAAAACAAAATATTAAATTAAATGCCCTTATATGTTTTGAAAGAAATGGTTAGCCATACTTAAAATCAATTATCTTTAATATATTAGGCTAACTAAATCACGAATGATGGAAGTTAACAACAAAATTTCTCAAAAAATAATACAAATGATTAGTTTATACTATTATTTTCTTAGACAAAGAGTATGTAGTGTGTGAACGTTAAAGAAATATCATGAGTTATACCTTGGCACATAGAACCCGTAGTCGTCAACGCACTTGGGACAAAAATATCTTTTCTCAAGCTCTCTTAAGCCACGACGACACTTTTTACATCATTTGTACCACTAATCAAACTCGGTCTCAACTTCTTTAATCGTCCCAGCAGTAACAAATACAGCATCCTAAAATCGATGGATGCAAGGGTACAACACAACAATTAAGATTATGATCCAACAAACATTAGATATAATAATTAAAAAAAAGGAGACTAATAAATAAAGAATTTTACTTGATTATGTTTCTTTATCTCGGCAATTGGCTTGTAGACTGACTGACGCAAAAAATGTTCCTAAGTTGAAACAGGTTGATCACAAACCAGTAGCATTATGCCTTGTCCATCAATAGGATCCAATTTGTTCACCCTTGCATTTTTAAATAAGAATTTTTGAAATTTGCTAATAGTTAAATAATCACAAAAGCCTTGTATAAATATTCTATTGGCTAAACTATTGATTTATACACTGTACGTTGCAAAAAAATTCTTGACAGCTGAAAACTCCTCATTGATAAAGAATTTTGAGTTGTAGTTTGTGTTTGAAACACCTATGACCTTACAAAAAGACATAACAAATTAAAGAAAATACCAGAAGCATATGATGACACAAAACATACATTCAAATACCGCTAAAATAAACAAACCATTAAAAAATTTCATCTTGCCCATTTGGAGAATAACTACATAGGTAAGACACCAGTGTTCTTTCAGATATTTGAGTAAGTCAAGAGCAAAAGACTGCCACAACAAAACCCTTAATTTCTGTCCACCCCTATAAAAAATAACAATGCTTGTAGAGTAAAGAGAGGCACAAAATTTTAAAATAAGATTTTAAAACAAAAGCCACTATCAAAAAGATATTAAGCATTACTCAAGATCATCAAACTCTATGGTGATATAACTTTACGGCTTTACGTCCCTTGTGAACTTGACCAAATTACCCTTAGAGGCAAGCTGATCTATCACATCTATAAAATAAAGACACCAATCTTTCTATTAACAAAATTCTATCCATTTAAATTTTTGTCTAAAAATGACATATTTTGTCCAAAGTTTCATCCATGTTAAAATTGGATTTTTTTAATTTTTTTAAATAAAAAATAAAAGACTGCTAATAAATAGTTAGAGCCTAGAAATTGAAGTTCGTGAACAAACAAAAAATAAACAGGTTAGTACTTGTTACCAACAATATTTTTAAAGGTAGTAATTCTTTAGTAGTTATATATAAAATCTGTCTTTAGATGTGTTAAAATAAAACCCATAAGAATAGAAAACAAAGCCATTAACGAATTGAAGAAAAGGTTTACTAAATAATACAACTTTTTTGGTACTATACCTATAACAAAAAATGACGCATCAGCCAATTCAAATGACATACATTAAATATAGACATATTATGTAATAAAATGAGATCGATAAATTATTTTGCTTAAAAAATTAGACTTCAAAGAATTAAACAACACTTGCGTTATAGATTACTCTAACAAAGTATTTACCAACTAAATAACCATCTTCTTTAGATTTTGCATAAATTTTTTTTAGCGGAATAAAATTAAATCCGTTCAATGAAACTGAAGAATCTTGTACCGGATGCACAATCGTGTCCTTCTTAAAGTGGATTCTAAATTTGTGTCTACTAGACTTGAACTTGATGGTATTTAAAATAACTACAAAATTAGTGATCATGTACACATTGCTCTCAGTGAGTAGGCTCTCGAAGATAGGAACAAATATGTCTTTAATAGAGCATTAAATTGTCTCTCCCTAAATGCATTAGTTTTATAGGATTATAGATAAATGAGGTTTATTATTCAATCATTACCAAAGAAAATCTCAAATGCAAAGAGAAGATTTTACCTCTTCATCAAGAATAACCATCTCAATAGGTGCCTTAAATGAATTGTACAATTATACATGATAGAAAAATTACCGAATAGAAAGTAACAGAAAGTATCTTTAGATTTTAAAAAAAACTATAATCTACAGTAAACGTTATTATATAATAGCAAAAAATATAGCTTGAAATTATATATTAATTAATTAATTTTTGAGTAATTCAACATAGAATTTACAATAAAAAGAAATAAAAAATTAGTGATACAATTTATGTATGTGTATATAATAATATTTTTATCACTTCAAATTTTAATTTCTAGAACGCCAACTATTTGCCAGAATTATTATCACTGTTTTCTATAATTTCACTTGTAATTTCACATGATCAAAAGTATTAAAACACAAAACACAATACTTATAATTTTTTTTCACGACATGTAGTATCACATTCTAAAATTTAAAAACAAAAAATTACTATTATATGTAGCAGCACATCATAAAATTTTAAAACTAAAAATACCCATTGAATCGCATCCTAATAATTAGTAGAAATAGCTACAATAAAATATAACCATTTGATAGTGATCAAATTCTCACATATCTCAAAAATTCTTTACTCTTGTAAATTGAAAAATAACTGCCGGTAGCTGTTGCTCACCCGTTGCCATAAGACCCTTTATCCAGTCCACCATCTCTCTAAGAATAGCAATATTAAGCTTTAAATTGCGGAGAAAATGTAAATTATTTAGAAAATAAAAATTACTTATATAAACATATTAAGTGCTGAGTAAGGACATTAAAAAAATGCACCTATCATTCTTAATATGAATGACCAACATGTCAATAAATTTGCCATCTTTCACATATTTTCTCTCACCCTCTACTCCGGTTATAACTCCATCAACGTTTAAAATAAATATCAAACAGAAGATTGTGCACAAATCACCCGTCTTAGCGATATTTTGTCATAAAAACAAAAGAAAAATCAACTTATATACTTGCCATAAATTATACACTTACCAACCAAAAAAGAGAATGTTGAAGAGAGTATCCCATAATTTTTCTAAAAGGAACCAACTTAATACCATATAACGGTATTGCATCACAGAAAAAGGGTAAGACAGTAGTTCTTGCTTGAAAAAACAATAAAAAATGATGTGATGTTGTGTGGTACAACCCACAGTTGTTGCCAACTCCAAAGTATGTAAAACATACATAGCTCCTTCCGATATCAATAATTCGAACACAGATATCAAATCCTTACCTACAGAAGTATGCATAGTTATTCCATATTTTTTCACAAAGCAAAATATTTTATTATTCACTTTCTACACACAGTACCAATAAGGTCCAACTAAATAAATAAACAAAATTTATATAAAATATTTCTTTCAACAAAAATAACTGAATAAATTAAAAATATGATTTATTTCCAAATTATTAAGTATTAAGTATTAACTAACGGATTTATATTCATCTAAAAGAAAGAATATACAACTAATTATATATTAACAACTATAATTTTATATAAATGTCTATGAAAATCTTGCTAAAAGTCCCCCAACTCTTCTCTTTATTGGCCGACTATAACATGAACTATATATTAAATCTGTTTTTGATTGCAAAATCTTTTTTTATGATGAAAAGCTTATGTTTTCTTGCAGAAAAACATAGAACTGGATTTTGTTCTTATTCTGTTTTTAAATGAATTGTCCTAAGAAAAGAAATTATGTATCATACAAATGTGGGACTAAGTGTATGAAAATAGAGAAATAATTGTGTGTATGAATAAAATTCGAAGTACCTGCTCATCCATCAACACCATTTCAATGGAGCTAATGGATTTGAGGTCTTTGAATCTCGGTAAAGACCAAAGTCTGATTACTCTGATATGAATCTTCCAACATTCTTTTGGTGGTGCAATCATCTCCAACAAATCATATCGCCTAACCATTTTTTTCTTTACTGGAAAAAATAAGAGCAAACGTAAATTCTAGCAAGTACGTATGGTAAGATTGTAGGACCACACCTCTTAGACTTTTATAGCAACTAAGAAGAGGTGTATTTTCGGATAAATCATTTTAAAATTGGAGTGCATCCAAAATCACATATCCTCTATAATCTAAAAGAAAAAACAATCTGTCTTGATGATTTAAAAAACCAAAAGATTTGAGTTAAAAATAAAACACTTATTCTACGTCATAAATATGGGCAAATCAAAATGTACTGAGTAAAAAAAGGGTATGAAAATAAGATTTAAATCCATGCATTCTTTGCAGCAGCTCACCTCCATCAGTTACAGATAGCAAGAGTCCCAGTGCGATGGCGATCTGAACGACAACAACATCAGTGAAAGTCCCTTCTTGCCGATCTGCTATCTACCTTCTCTGGTCACATTAACATCTCTGATCGTCCTTGACCTCCTCGCCAGCACAATTCCGTCGCTGTAGGAATAACCAGTCTTCTCGTCTTCAAAATTTTCATATCGCCGGTCCGAAGACGCCATTCTTCATCGCTAGCATCTCTACTATTGCTGGGAGAGAGAAGACCTAAAAAGTGGGCTTCGATGGATTGGCGGGATGGATTGGCGGGTTGGAATTACTTGTGATACGGGTAGGTTTTCTTCATATTATCAATTTTATATAATACTATATAATAATATTATCATTATCAATATTATATCATACCAAAACACTTAAAAATGCACCATTCTTAATTAAATACTATCTATACTATATAAAACACATTTAAATTCCTTTTTTCGTGCGTATATAATTTAAAGTAATTTACAATTTATTTGATTGAATATTATGATATAAAATAATTTATAAATTAACGTTAATTCATATATAATATATAATTAAATTTAATGAATTTAATTAGAATAAACAATAAATTATTTATTTTATTTCAGATTTTATAAATTTTGGATTTCATAAATAAAAAAACCAATTCATTAATATAAGAATTATAATTATTGATATTTAAATATCTAATCAAATCAATTAGTTGATATAATTAAGTCATTGCAATAAATTGTATTGAATGAGTTAAAATAATTAAATTAAAAAATATTCTTCAGAATATGCCACATCAGTACCATCGTTAAGTGCAAAAACCCAATTTTTATATAATAGAATAAATATTATTATCACTTAATTTTTGAATGTGAAAAATACCATTCACAATTATTATCATAATTATCATCAACACTAACATATAAACAAAGAAAATTATTATTAATTATCATAAGGAATAATTTATTCTTTATTTTTAAAAAAAATTGGGTAAAAAAAATATTTGGTTAACGTATTTGTTAGTAATTTTATATTTTATTTCATCTTATTTAGTCTTTGCTCTTAAAAGTTTTTTTTTTTTAAATATTCTTTTGTCCATTTTCATCTTTTTCTAAGCGGCACCAACAATCATAATTATAATGCCTGGTAGATGCAATGATTTGAGAGTAACAAGACAAAATAGAATAATAAATAAGAGCAAAAAAATTTATGATATAATAATAAAGAAAAAAAGATTTTTTAAAAAAAAAAATAATTTTAACTAGAACATAAAAATAGAACAAAATGAAACATAATACAATATTTTAAATATTAAGAATGAAATTAAACTTTAATTTAAATGTTAGAGAATACTTTATTTTATTTTAATCAAAATTAAGTATTTAAATGAAAATAGCTTTTACTAACAAATATCCTATGATTCTATGGCCTGTTAAAACTTTTTATAATTTGAATATCCTATGATTTTAGATTTTTAATATAATTTTTTTATATTTTACACTTTAACTACTACTCTTCTTTACTCTATTGGTTAAGTTATAAATAAAATTAGGCAAAGAATTTAATGGTTTCAAAACGTCTAAATTATTAAATGATCCTAATAATAGTTTTTATTTAATTTTATTTATTAATTGATCCTTTATATATTATTTGATTTTAAAATTTACTCTTTATTTTATAAATTATAATTCTATTAATCATCACTTTTCATAACTGTATCGTTAACTATTAAAAACAACAAAAATAAAACTTCATCTAACATCCACAACGAAAAAAAATTAGTAGCTCACACGTAAAATCTTTAAAAAGTAATCTCACCATCAATTTCTGTGCCCCAAGTGGTAATTGCTACTTTTATACCTAATTTGATTTAAATTATTCATATCCAGAATTTGGATTGGTTAATGTGCCGCTATTGGTGAGTTTTGAATCACGATGAGTTCTTGAGGTGATGGCGGGAGAACATGGAATTTTCTATTTTATTGTTAGAATAATGAGGGTTACGTTTTAAACTTTTTCTGGTTTTGATTTTCGATGTGGTTTGTTATGCTTCTCCTTACTCTGTGTTTTGTGATAGGCTTTTGAATAATAACGAAAAAGATTAGCTAGTTGCTCTATTTAATTTTTTTTTGCACCAATTTTGAAAACTAATTGTATTTAACTATGAGTTTGGATTGTGAACTATGCTAAAAATTGATAATGACAGTGGAGGAGAGATTCGTAAACAATTATAATTATAGAATTAGATAATTGAAAAATAAATTAATGATTGATTAGATTATGAAATCAGTAATTTTAAAATTGAAAAAGATAAAATTAGGATTTTCAAATCAAAATAAAATTGATTTTAAGATTGATTTCCATAGAAATTAATGATAAAATTTTAAAAATTATAAAATAAAAAATAAATTTTAAAATTAAATAATATATAAAAAATTAATTAATAAATAAAATTAAAAGAGCTATTTAACAATTATTTAAAAATTTAAAAAATATATTTTATAATTTAGAATTTAAAATTTAAAATATTTTATTTTTGTTTTTTTATTTTCATAATAAAGTAATTTTCAAGAAGTGATACACTTTTTATTTTTTCTAAAATATTGTATCTGTTGTTTTTTTCCATAACGCATTAGTAACAGTTTAACAACTTGCATAGAAAAAAGAGAAAACTCAAAATAATCAGAATTTATTGTCTATAAATGGTTTTACGTTTTGGGTCAATTAGTATTCAATAATTCCCCACAACCATATAAAAAACCTATCCAAGTCATTCAAGTACTTTTTTGTTAACGCACCTTCCTCCTCCCCACAAGTTACGTGAAATACACGAGCGCCCCCTCCCCCCCTTTTCTTCCTATCAACGTAATAGATTTACGTAAACATCTTCTTCAACGTAAACATTCTTCTTCTTCTTCTTCTTCTTCTTCTTCTTCTTCTTCTTCTTCTCTCCTTCAACGTTAACGATTTGTATTGTAATTTTCGGATCTACAATCTCTGCTGCTCATCGTTCTTCTTCTTTTTTCTTCTCTTCTGCTCGTTGTTTTTCTCTGTTGCTCGTCCTTCTTCTTTGTTTTCTTCTTTGAAGTAGATTTATCTTCTTTATTTTCAGATTTCAATATTCTATCTAAACAATGAATGATTCAACTTCAAATCAGTTGAATGAGAGTGTTTTGGATTATTCTTTTGAAACGAATCAAGCGAATGAAGTTTGGATTTTTTTTAATCGAATTGAATGAATGCAATTGTTAAATTGAATTGAATAGAATGTACGCATGTGTTCTGAATTGAATTGAATTGATAATCTCTCAATTGTAGACACAGGTGTTTTGAATTTATATAATGGATAATGTTTCGTTCATTTAGTACTATACAATTGTTTCATCATAATAACGTATTCGGTTCATTCTGCAGAATGCTGTTTGAATTTGATTTTATATAATAAATAATATTCCATTCATTTAGTACTATACAATTGTTTCACCATAATGACGTATTCGGTTCATTATGTAGAAAACTGTTTGAATTTGAATTTATATAATGGATAATATTCCATTCATTTAGTACTATACAATTGTTTCATCATGATAACATGTTCGGTTCATTCTGCAGACCAGGTGTGTTGTGGATGAACAATTTATCCCAAAGATTGGGATGATTTTCAAGACACTAGAAGAAGTTAAAAAATTCTACAAAAATTATTCCAAAGAGTTTAGGAGTTTCTGAAACTGAATACTAATAGCAACATTTTTTTAAAATTATCTCTTTGCTATATTGATATATGCACTTTTTCGATTCACCCTATGTATTAATTTCGGTTCATTTATTTTTTTGGGCTCTTAATGTTTGATAAATACATTGATTCCATCCACTGTCAACCTGGAACAAAACAACAGTCAGACGATTTCAACATATATATATTAACATCTCAAAGCAATAAGACAAGGACTAATCCATCTTGAATCAGATATATACATTAACATTAAATTTCCAATAACATTTACATTAATATTTACATATATACATTGTTTAATTTTTTAAACAAGTTAAACAAAATAGTGTTAATTATAACCAGTCAAACAAAGTATATCCTATTTACTATCTATATTCCCAGATGTGAATTTGCAATAAAGGCTGGAGAGGACAGCAGATGGCTTTGGGAGTCTTATTTCTTCAGATGCCCAAATCACTTGTTCTCTAATTTTGTTTAGTTTGTGCAACAGAATATTTGGACCATATTCGAGCCTAAAGCCAAAAAAAATTTAGTCAATACTTCACTCAATATATCAACAAGCACAATCATGCATATTTTAATCAAATGAATCAAAATAGCCAACCCAACTGAACCGAACACCATTCATGTGCTGAAGAAAATGTAATAAACATTAAATCATCAAGAAAATGTTTTTGCATGCAAAAGAACTTAACTGAACACATAACAATCAGGTGAATCAAATGTCAAACACTAGTGAACTGAACACCAATCATATGCTGAATAAAACGTGATAAACATTCAATCATCAAGTAAATCATTTCTGCATGCAAAAGGACTCAACTAAAAACACTAATAATCAAATGAATTAAAATAACCAACTCCACTGAACTAGATTTCATTGATATTTTGAATAAAACTTGATAAACATTCAATCAGCAAGAAAAATATTTCTGCATGTAAAAGAACTCAATTGAACGCACTTACAATAAGGTGAATCAAATGATAAACACCTGTGAACCGAACACCAATTAGGTGCTGAATATAACGTGATAAACATTTAATCATCAAGTAAATCATTTCTGCATGCAAAAGAACTCAACTGAACGTACTAACAATCAGGTGAATCAAATGACAAACACCAGTGAATCGAACACCAATCATGTGCTGAATAAAACGTGATAAAACATTTAATCATCAAGTACATCATTTCTGTATGCAAAAGGACTCAACTAAACACACTAACAATCAAATGAATAAAAATGAACAACTCAACTGAACAGAAAGAAAATAAGAACACATTTCCATTCTTATGCCCTAGTTACGCCAAAAAATGGAATCAAATTAAGTCAATTTACTAAACGAAGTAACTCAATTCAGTAAACCTAAAATGCAACTAAGAGAAATGCGAGATTACAAGATTTTAAATGAACAGTAGTTTTTATCATACCTTTCGAAGTCTATGTTCTTGTTTTTTTCGTTTTTTCTTCTTCCTTTCGAAATCTTCTCGCGATTCTTTTCCAATAACGGTTTCTGCAGAGAACATGTGTGAAGTTTGAGAAATTTTGAGAGAGATTCGACGTTCTCCAAAGGTAGGTTGTTTCATATTCAAGGCGCGAATGAATATATTAACATTTCGGTACTCTGGGCGCATGTATACATGCTCATTTAATGGTATTGAATTTTTTTGGTATTGGACCGGTTTGGATGGACTTGAATAAAAAATTATATGAATATTTAACATGACTGATTAGTATTAGTGTATTTAAATAAATTTTTAGTAAAATATTTTTCATTTTAACAAATCCTAATTATTAAATTAGTTTCAAACTATTATTTCATTAACACAAATCGGTTTTCACATAACAGTTGTTTTTGTGAAATTTAACAAATTCAGGCAAATCAATTATTCTTTTTTATTTAAAAAGGATAAAGGTTGCTTCTTTTTTTATCCCTCGTGTTTGAAAAAAAAATAAAAATATTCTTAACATTTAATTTATTTAACAATTTTTATAAGCATTAATTTTATTTTTACCGTTAAGTTTGTTACAATTAACCATTAATCAACTTTCTTTTTCAATGCTACCTTTAATTTTCATCATCATCATCAAATTACAATCAAAGTAGCGAACTCGTAGTTTTTACCTCGACTCGAAAGACGGATACAGAATCGTAATTCGAAAAACCATAAGACGAAAGTAAACGAGATTCGAAAATTATAAATAAATATAAAATATAAGAAATTTGATAATACAAAATTAGATTCATAAATAAGTATAAATAAAATAAAATAACCTTAAATTGTAAATAAATTTTAAATAAATCAAATCATAACATGCATAACTCTTCCATGACAAATGAAAAATTACAACCCAACTCACAACTCACACGTTCACATGATATATTAAATTCCATAGATCATCTTCTTATCTAATTAGCTCAGAATCACTAACATACGACACATATGACGTTTTAGCGTTAGCGTTTGAAATGCCACATATGATGTGTAGAATGTCCTTAGTGTGGCGTGTGGAATGTCCTTGGAAGGGAGCTGGCGTGTGGCACGCCAATGATGCATGGGAGGTGCATTAATGTGAAGAAACAGGTTCGCAGGCGTGCGACACGCTAAGGTTGGGCTCTGTTTTTATGTGCTGAAAGATGAGTCGTTCGTGACTTAAACTGAGCGTCCACTATAGACTATTGTATATCACTGGAAAGATCTAGATGCTATCTTTCTAATGCCACTAAAACCTTTTCATTTGAATCTTTGTAGCTCAAGTTATCCTTGTTGGATTATGAAGAGGTCAGGGTTGCAAATTCTCTTTAAACTTCCCTAGGAGGTTGCTTCCTCTTGCACACCACCTTCCTTTCTTATCCCAAAGACTTCTTTGATTGTCTATATCCTCTTTGTTTTTGTCTAAAATCTTTCAACAACTTCCTAAACATATCAAAGCACAAAACAACTCTAAAAAACATTGATTAAAGCACAAAAATCTCAATTAAAATAAGAAAATCGCTAACTTTGACTTTGTTCAAAAAAAGAAACTCCAAAAAATATTGATTAAAAGCATAAAAATATTAATAGAAACCAAATATCACTAACTTTATTCAAAGAAATAATAACTAAAAACAACTAAAGATGCTCATGCATCACAATACCAAACTTAAGATTTTGTTTGTCCTGAAGTAAGAAAATAACTATGCACAAAGGAGTTCTCTAAATTGGAGTAAGTTGAAGAATCGCTTAATATTTCAATGAGTGAAGTGATCAAGTGATACTAGAGTGAACTCCGAATTATGTGAGCTTGTATAAATTCCAGTGCTTGCTATGCTTATAATGGGGTGAACTCAGAAAACATTTCTTCTCTTCTCTAATTAAAGTAAGTTTCTACTTCTTTCTTTTTTTGTTTTATTTTTATTATAGGATGATAAAATTGTTATATTAAATCTAACAGAAAATTTAAAATAAAGTAATGAAAAAGTTTTTATACCAAAAATCTTTAACTTCATTAGTTTTTTGAAATTTCTTTAAGAAGTCTTTAGAGATCTTTCTCTCTCTCTTAAACCTTTTTTTTGTAATGTTTTCTCCTTTCTGTTCTCTTTTTCCTTTGTTTCGGACATTGATTTATTCTTATATTTATAGAGAAAGCATAACTTAATCAATAAGATCTAAAAGAGAAAATTTATCTCTTAGCACATATCTTGGCTAAAAATTTTAAACTCACAGCACATCCCAATTGTATTTTCAAGATCTGCATGCTGCCATTTTTTCATAGTTAAGATTTTGTCTCTGAGCTTGCTTATGTTTTTTTATATTTTTATATTTTTTGTGAATATTGGTGTAAAAAATATTGAAATAAAATTATTTTTGTGAATTTTGTAATTTTTTAAAAATAATAATAATAATAATATTAATAATAATATGTAACTATTCGGACAAATTAAAATATCAACACATCACTCTAACTATTTTGCCACCGTTCACAACCCCTTTCTCCACTGATAAGTCGATATTATTATTTAAAAATTAGATTAAAAGTTATGGAAATTATCAATTAACTTACATAAATTTTACAAAATTAAATATTTTATACAGTCGTATAATCATATCATTTTTTTAGACTACTATTCACGTAGTTGATATAAAAAAGTAGTTATTTTTATTAATGTAACGTTTTGTGATTAAATATACGTGTAAAATAGTTTTACACTAACAATATATCAAAATTAAATTTATATTTTTGTCATTAAATTTAATGTTTGAAAACATAATTTTTAAAATTTTAAACTGCCAAATTTATCTCATTTATTATTCCACACGATATCGTGATATATTTTTTTTCAAGTATTTTAGGGTTTGGTGGTATTTAGTGGCCTAAAGAAATGGAAAGTACATATATAGACAAATAAGAAGATACATGAAGAATTTAGAAGCCAAACCCCAATGCAGTGATGTGTACGTATCATCACTGATGCACACACAAATCTCGTGTATACATAAAATCTATTTACAAACCACTTTTTACTTATGTAGTAGTGATCTCACGTACCATATTTATTAGAGCATGTGGATGTAAGATTTGGACGCTCAAAGGCTTTAATCGTGTATATTCATTCTCAATACTTAGTAAAATTTTAGGATTTTAGTGAATATTTTTAGAGAAAAAAACTCTCACTTCTTTCTAAAAATTATAATTTTTGCCACTTATTTTCTTTTAGATTTAGGTCAATTTTATATTGTGATTAACTTATACTCTATTAGTACTATTATTATTCTTGGTTTGTATCCTTCATTTTTTTTGTTTTGTGTAATTGATTCTTAATACATGGATTATGGTTTAACTTTGTTGAATTAATGTTTATGTTTATGTTGAATATATGTTGTTTAATTTCTTGTTATCTTAGATTTTTTATTAATTCTAATTTGAATTTTCATTACTTTTTATTATGGTTTTATATTTTGCACAACAAGTATTTATTTATGGAGTATATTTTTCAATTTGACTTAGGATTATGATTTGAAGTGACATGGACTCATTAATTGATGTTAATGAGTGATAAATAAAGAGTAAATGGTCAAATTGATCCTGAAAGATCACGCGGTCTTCAATTTGGTTTGTAAAAGATTTTTTTAAATTAAATCCATTCTCAAAAATTTCAGTTTCGTCGCGTTAATCCTTTCGTTACTTTTCACGTTGACGACGTTAACAGAAGCTGATGTGGCACGTTAAATTACATGTCAGCACACCCCTCTACATCCTAATTAGTAGTCAGTATGATATCTTTATAAAATTTGGTCAAATTAGTCCCTAAGTGACAAACTCTAATCCCAAAATGTTTAATCAACTAGAACGAAATTTCAACTCCTAAAACAATTTTAAGTTCCAGCAAACAAACACAACAAGAAACATAACTTAACAATGGCACAATCCTAAAAAAAGTTCAATAACAAAAAAAATTCCTTTCATAAAACTGAATTCTACGAAGAAAATACAAACACCAAAACCAAACAACAAAACAAACACTAAACATAAACTACGAATAGACAAATCGATAGCCAATAGACCCTTTTAATATTTAGAAAAACAAAGCCCTTGATCAATTTTCATGAATCAACAAGGAGCAAAACCCCACAAACAGTTTCTAGTTCCAACAAAAACCACTAACAAGAAACAAATTTTATCAATAGCACTATCCTAACAATATGTTTGGTAAGCAGAAAAAAACCTTAAACAACAATGAAAATGGAAGTCGGTACCCCACAAACGGTTTTGAGTTCCAACAAAAACCACTAAGAAGATACAAATTTTTTCAATGGCACAATCTTAAAAACAAGTTTAGTAACCAGAAAAAAATAAAACCTTAAACAACAATGAAAATGGCCGTCAGTCACATCTTCAATCACTGCGTCGAAGCCATCCCTTAATGGCGAACTCATGAACACATTGTGCCAGATGCTATAAATCGGCAACGATGATGAAGGCTTCTTCCTCTTCTCCTCAGCAATGTCAAAAAGGAAGTGAGAGGGAGGGTTTTGTGAGAAAAACAGGAATGCTGCGCCAGATGCTTCAATCGGTGACGATGATGAAGGCTTCTTCGAAAAGGTGAGAGGGGGAATTTTGTGAGAAAAACAGGGACTGTGCTATTTCAATCACTACCTCTCACTATTCGTTGTCGTCCTGTGTGCGAAATGTGAACCGACCTTCATTGGAGAAGATGCGACACCCACCGTTTAATCGTGCATTGAAATCCAACTTGGTTCGTCTTCCAGTGAGCGTCGTTTTTGGATTTAGAGAGCAATGAAGATCATGGGTTTTTTGGTGCTGTGAGCAAAGGAAATGTGGTTGAAGAATGAAGAGTGATCCATATGACGCTGTTTTGATGAACCATCTCTCTCTGACTTAAAACGGTGTCATTTTATATGGTGAGGAGAAATTTAACGTGCTAAGTCAACTTCCGTTAATAACATTAGTGAGACAGTGACAGAAGGACTAATGTGGCTAACTTAAAATATTTTGAGGATGAATTTGATTAAAAACATCTTTCGAGGACCAAAATGAAAATCGAGTGATCTTTCATGGATCAATTTGATTATTTACTCGATAAATAAAGGATTGAAATTGTCTTAGTCTTCATAATTATAACTCACTAATTTCCTTTCGTTAGGACTTTGTCCGACGAATTTCGTTCCGTTTGCCACCCCTACTTTGTTGACTAACCTAATTAACGCTAATTAATCTTTTTCGTTATTGAAGGTTGACAATCAAGATAATTCTCTTATTTATTACAAAAATTTTGCTGTCATGTGTCTTAAGGACATATATTAAGCATACCATAAAAAAATATTTAATGTTATTTATTACAAAAATAAAAATTTTTACATTTTCAATGCATTGAAGCAATAAATAACATTAAAATATTTTCTTTTATAGTATGCTTAATCTATCCCCTATGATATAGGATAGAAAAATCCTTATTACAATATCTTAGTCTAATAACAAGAATAGAAAATCTCGAGGATTATTAACTCTAGGCAATATTTTTTTATTAATTGAATTTGACCATTTTCTAATACTAGTTGTTTATGTTATTTTTAGTTTAATTATCATCTTTAATTATTTTAAGAGAAAAGGATAAATAGGTCACGGACTTTTTTTCTTGCAAACATTTTCGTCCCCAAGAAATGAAAAATACATTTATGTCCCTAACCCCTCCAAAATGTGGACAAATGTGCCCCTCCGTTGAAGTCACTCTGTTGGATCCGACGGAAAAGTCTGACGTAGCTCGTGTGGCGTTGACCTGGCCGTTACGGAATCACACGTGGGCTATAGCTTTTGAAAATAGGACATATTAGTCCCTATGCACCAAAACGATGCTGTTTCACCACCACCCCTCCAAACATACTTTAATCCCCTTATGCAATACCATAACAACCATATTTGAGTTACAGAACTACTAAAAACCCTAAGAAAACAAACGATCAAACTTCCTCCTCCCTGTTTCTCCCTCTAAAAATTACACTATATAGAAGAGCAATCAGTGCGGGGTGAAGTTGGTGTCAGAGGCTAAGAAGATGGTTGCATTGAGGTCGTGGTTGCTGTCTTCGTCAGAAGGTAAGATCACCTTGCTTAGTGATGAAGTTTTGGTTATTCTGTGTACATGTTGACAGTGTGGGTAACAATGGTGTAATAAAGTGTAAAAATTGTTTTTAAAATGTCGTGTGTAGGATTAATGTTTTTCATTCATAATTTTTGTTTTTATTTTTGGACTTACACATAGTTGTTCATGGATTAATTTCAAATGGTTGATATTTTTGTGGTGCTGGTTTTTCACCATGGAGGTAACTTTGTCAACGCAAGTGATGGATCCTTGGTTTATCAAAATGAAAGGAAGAGAGGTTCCTTGAGATGGATCTGGACTTTGAGAATTTTGGAGACCTTGTAACATTATTTAAGGGTTTGGGATACCATTCATACAAGGCGGTATACTGGTATGATCCAACAAGTGCCAACATTGAGTCTGGGCTGAACATATTAACTAAGGATGCAGGGATCAATGCAATGCGAGAGAACATAATGAAGAACTAACAGACATCTGAGTTTCATATATACTTTGACCACCCTATTGACCGAGGTTGTTGATGATTTTGGAAAGGATAGAGATGTCACAGTGAAGGTAGATGAAATTTTAGAAGAACTAAAGACATCCTCTTCCTCAGATGACGGGTACGAGAGCATAGAAGATGTGTTGTACAAACCTCCACTAGCTGGATTTGAGAGTGATAGTACTGAAACTAACAGTAATGGCGATGTTGCCGGTGGCAAGAGAAAAAGAAGTATAAAGAATAAAAGGAAGGTAGTGACTCCAAAGAAGCCAGTTGCAAAGAGGCAAGGGTTAAAGGAAAAATCTAAGGTTGGAAAGAAAAAGATGCAACATGGGATGAGGGTGAATGCAAGAGGAGAAAATAGTGGACACGCTAATGCTGTAACAAGTGGTGAAGGTGGGGCTCAGGGGGATGATGGGCCGAATGATCAATTTGGTGGTGGTGATGGGCCTGATGTGCAGCCCGGTAATACAATGGCAGGTGGATTCTATGTCAGTGAAGTCCCAACAGAGATGAAAGAAATCATGTTTGAGTATGAGTCTGGGGATTCGCATACTCCCATATCATCCGAGGATGAAGATAACAGTAATAAATTTCCTAAGTTTGATGATGATTATGCTCATGGTGAGGGCATATTTGAGTTAAGAGCTAGGTTTGCGACTATTGAAAGGTTTAAGGAGATGGTAAAAGATTCATTCATTGCTAAGAGGAGGGAGCTAAAATAGATTAAGAATGACAAAGAGAGAGTCAGAGTGGGTTGCAAGGATGAGGAGTGTCCTTTCTTTGTTCATTTGTCATACAACAAAATTCTGCAGTGTTACTAAGTCAAGACGTACCAGCAAGAACATACTTGTACAAGGAATTTAGGCAGTAATGCAGTTGATCAGCATTGGATTAGCAAGAAAATTGAGAAGTAGATGTCTACCCAACCACACATGAACACAAAGGAGGTAACAGAATTCCTTATAGAGAAATTTTCACTATGTCCTCACCCTAAGATGGTTTATAGAGCAGTAAAGGAGGCTAGGGATAAGATCATGGGTAACAAAATGGAACCATACAAGAGAATGAGGGATTATTGTGAACAGATTCTGAGTAGCAATCCAGGTTCAACAACAGGTTGGAGCTCATGCCAATTCCAAAATCTCCCCCTGTATTTGATAAATTATACATATGCTTAGATGCTTGTAAGCAAGGATTCAAAGATGGGTGTAGGCCTTTGTTGCAATTCGGTGGGTGTTTTCTCAAAACATATTATGGGGCTTGGCTTCTAGCAGTAGTTGTGCAAGATGCAAACAACCGGTTTTATGTCATTGCATATGGGGTTGTCAGGGCTAACACCAAGGATGCTTGGAAGTGGTTCCTAATAAATCTTCAGGAGAACATAAGAGATGATACAAACCATGATTGGAACTTATATCGGACCAACAGAAGGTAAAATGTAATGTTGGTTATGTTATGTTAACTTCACATATGATAATTTTGTTTCGCATTGTCATTCCTTTGTAAAACTGTTTCTTGCTCCTTCTCAATGCAGGGTTTATTGCCTACGCTAAAGGAGGTCATGCCACATACAAAGCTACGCAATTGCGTCATGCACATGTGAAAAATTTTCATAAAATAGTTCAAGGACTTGAACATCATAGAGGTTGTGTGGGACTGTGCTAGATGCACTACTGTCGCAGAATTCAAGGAATGCATGGAAAAGTTGAAGGCAGTTAACCAAGGTGCTTGGGAATACCTTAGTAAGTTTGAGCCAGAAATATGGGTAAAGGCTTACTTTTTGCATGGGGCAAAGGTTGACAACCTCACAAATAACATATGTGAGGTGTTTAATGCTAAGATCGTGAACCACCGATGTAAGCTTATCCTAACCATGTGTAAAGAAATCAGGTGTTACCTAATAAGGAGGATGGTGAATCACAAGCGAGTACTAGACAACCACCCTGGGAAGCTTGCACCAGTTCAGCAAAATAGGATGGAGAGGTTAATCAATATTAGCACTAAGTGGATGGTGGAATGGGTTGGTGACAATGAACGGAAGAGGTTTGAGGTGAGCTGCAAGGCAACCAAGATAGATGTAGACCTCATTAAGTACACTTGCTCATGCAACAGATGGCAACTACTAGTACCTATTGTTTTTACTCTAATTCATTCGTTATGTATTTTGTTGTTATTGTCCTTTCTTGTTTTGTTACCATTGGCTGGTTTTCCTGCATTACCTCAGGCATGCCTTGCATATATGCACTTGCTACCATTAGAAAGTGACATGACATGCCACAAGACTATGTGCACCCCTGGCTATGTATGGAGTCAATCAAGAGGACGTATGTACTCTGCATTAAACCTGTACCAAGTGCAAAATTTTGGCCGAGAACTGAATTCTCACAGTCAGACCCACCCATCATCAAAAGACTAATTGGATGGCCAAAGATTCATAATAGGCAGAAAGATCCTGTTGAGCCATTGATGCAAGAGAAAAAATTGAAGAAGTCATTCTCTGTGTCTTGCAGTAAGTGTGGTGAAAATGGCCACAATTACAAAACTTGTAAGGGAGCTCTTTCCAACCCCAATTGGAAGCTGAAGACAAAGCGGCCTAAGAAGAAGGGAGCTAGCGCCTCCCAATCACTAGTGGTGCTTCCTTTGTCACAATCAGCTCCCCACCAGAGGTAAGAACACTTTAATGATCATAGTGTTTTTTTACCATACAAGCCTAGTAGTAAATCAATCCTAGTAAATTGGTCAGGGATTATTCTGTCTTAGTACTATAGTGGTCAGGGATTAATCTGTCTTAGTACTGTATTCTTCAGAGATCAATTTGTCTTAGTACACTATTCATTAGGGACTAATCTATCTTAGTATTAATTTGTTAGTTTGTTACACTACTATGCCCAAGATGCTTCTAACAGCCAATCAGGCAGCTCAACAAGCCAGTAACAACACCCTATTGTAATAATGCATTTGTTTGTCATTGTAATCTGTTTGATATATGCATTGATTAACTCCCATGTGATGTGCTTTACGTTTTGTCATGTTTTGGTGTCCTTCCATTCCAGGTTATGAATACAGCTGGCCCAAGTCTTCCAAATGTTGCACCAGGTCCAATAAGAGTGATAAGATCCACACTTGTGATAGCACTACTAGGGCCAACAGTTACTCAAGCTAGGCCACCGGCCCCAACTTCAAGCCGTCCATTTAAACCTCCAAGAAAAGCTCCATCTACGGTCAATGACACAAGTCGCCTTTAAAGTTCAGACCAAAGCAGAAGATTTTCAAGTCGCCAGCTTCACTTGCTCAAAGACCGATTCCATCTAACACACAGCAGGCAGGACCAGTTCAGGAACTTCCCCAAGGACCAACTCCATCTAACACACAACCTGCTGCACAAAATCAGGAAGCTCCACCACCAACTTTACCAAGTGCATCAACATCTAAGGATTCAACGGAGTGAAGAATCGTGCCATTATGTTATTTTGGGATAAATGTGTGCTATTGTAATGGTTACCAGTTATTGGTCAAGTGAAAACTTTTTAATGGTAGCATGCCATACATGTGTTTACATTATTGGCAAACTGGTTTCCTTTTTATTTTATGTCAGTTCTAAACATGAATGTTTACTAACACAGCTTTAATGTTAGTTCTTGAATGTTTGATTACTTATTATTTTGCAAACTTTAATTTTATACATACATTACAACATACAGGCTAAAAACTGATACATGATATTCAAATTATTTATACAAAGGACATGTTGAATTTTTTTGCAAGAAATTACCACATTTATCATTTTTCAATCATTGATCAATTCTTACGATTTAAAACAGCAACACTCAGGACAATGAAAATAACACAAATACACTGTCCTATTGGGTTTTTTTTCATCTCTAAAGGTACTATCCTCTTCTCCAAACATGTGATTCTATTTTTCATGTCTTGCTTCCCGTGATGCTCTTCAACATCCCCAATTTCCTTCTCTCCCAGATACCTTGTATCAGTCATCCCAAGTCTTGCAATGTGATCATCATGCCACAAAAAATAACTTGCAATATATTTGTCTTACCTACAAAAAATCAATTCACAGAACTCAGAAAAAATATGGTATTTGAAGATAAGCCCTAACATAAATACAGTTCCACATAGTTGCTTTACATATCTTATAAAACGGACACCCCAAAAATAATCTGTTAAGATTGTTGCTCGTCTTATGTAACACTCTACCATACAGAGTCTTATACTTAAGTCATAAAATAGAGATGGCAAGGCATTACGACCTCAAAATTAAAATTTAGTATACATAGTAGTGTAAACAACGTTTATAATTAGGAGCCTTTGAAGAAAAAGGGGGGTAAAACAAAATCGTAAATTGAAAAGCGTAACACTCCAATCAATAATGTAACGTAACGGATAAAGGATAAGCTAATGCAAGAATATAAACAGATGAGTGCCAAAAATACGAATATCAAAACTCTAGATCCGGTTGCGAAGATAACCGGTCCGAGCATAGAAGTATATACATATATATAAAGTAAGGAACCCAAAGGAAACCCAAAGGGCGAATTACAAAATTTGTTCTCCAAAATCACCTCTAAGAGGAGTCAACACAGTATGTATTATTTAATGGAGATAATAAGTATCTAAGCAAAAACAAAAAACCAAAATAAAGTCCCGAGAACCAAGGATCTTCGCTAATCCGGAAGTCTCCAGCATACCTCAGCGAGGAGCCTCACGTCCTGCATCTGAAAACCACAAATTAGCATGGGTGAGAACCGGAGGTTCTCAGTATGGTAACAGTACCCACATATCTAACATGTAATGTCATGGAAAAGCCGAAGGCAATCCTAGAACTTCCAACAGAAAAATCAAAGCTTATAAACAGACTAAACCATAAATGGCAACTGACTAAAAATCTTCAGTCTAGCTAATACTTCCCTTTCCAAATCCTTCAGACCTCCCAACCAGCAACAGTAATATAATATGGCAAACACAATTATATCAGACAAGGAGATATAGAAATAGGGAACAGATACGGCATTTGGACAATTAGCAAGTAATATGCAGTCAATTAGGCAATTCCAAACAATTCACATAATATACATATGATGTATGCCTGTCCTAATGGCTGATGAGTCTCATCTGTCGGTTATAAAGCCAACCCGACAAGTCCTGGTAGCTAACCATTAGATTATCCCTCTGTCGTGCATCCCCAACTCGAGTTATTCACAACATAATTCATAATTCATATCCAACACCCTCACTGGTGTATATTCACGGGGGCGAGCTCATCCGGAACTTTCACAGTGTCCAGCCACACTTACAACATAGGGTCAGCAGAGTATCGAGTCTCCACTTGGAGCACGTGGTGGCTAGCCACTGCTTTCACCCAAGGAAACTCGTATCTCAGATAGTGAAAGTGCAACATTCACATCTCATTCAATAAGCATATATGCAATCATACTCAGCCATAATTCAACAATGGCTCAGCCATAATTTGGCAATAACTCAACCATCCGGCTCATAATTCAATCCATAGCCAGCCAATTTTTTAGTAATTATAGCCCTTCGGCTCATGGCATATAACGCACTTCCACCACCATCATCCGTATCTCATATAATCATCTTTGATCATCATTAATAATTAATTTTCCCTTTCTTCATTCACAAGTTACCATATTTCCTAGCTTCATCCCATTGCTAGGCATATCATAATGATTTAAGACATAAGGGGTGAGATCGGAGGTTTATAAGTATGAAATTTGGCTTTGAAAACTCAAAAATGAACCTTGGGGTGAAAACAGGGTCACGCGTGTGCGTCGCCCACGCGCATGCGTGGAAAGTCACAAGTCATAATAACGCATATGCGTCTCCCAGGCGCACGCGTGGATGGGAGAAAAGCCAAGTGATGCCTGCGCGTCAGCCACGCGTATGCGAGGGTGCGTTTTGTGCCCCACGCACAAAGCCAGCGCAATTCCCGCACAACTCTCGGGAATTTGGCTGGGGCAATTGAATCAGCACATCGACGTGTACGCATCGGCCAAGCGCACGCGTGGGTAGTGAACATTTGAAAACGACGTGTGTGCATCGGCCACGCTTACGCGTGGGAGTGCGTTATGTCAAAAATTTTACTAAGTTAAAAGCTGCAGAATTCACAGTTTCAAACCCCAATATTCCAACGGGCATAACTTCTCCGTTTCAAATCATTTTTCACCCGTTCTTGGAACGGCATACACATCCCGGATCCAATTTAATTTCAAAACAAGTTTGGCACAAATCGGAGATCCGGAGTCCAAGTTATGCTCCATCAAAGTATGCCCAAAAACTACATTTTCATACAAAACTACAAAGTGCCATTTTCAAAACAAACCAATTCTAACCCTTTTTAAAATCAACCGAAACATACCAAATATAAACCTCAACCCTCCTCAACTCATACATTAACATTTTTATCAAATTCATAAACCACCATCCCACCATTTTAACCCATCTCAATCAAATAACTCAATTTCAAATACATTATCATGTCATATATTCTTCCTCATCCCAATTTCCAACAACACCGTTTCCAATCAACCATCATTACATACAATCAATATCATCCTCACCATCAACATGGTTTGACTCACAATTCAACCTCAACCAATCATCAACATATATCAAAACATGCATATCTCTCATACATCATACCATCAAAACATCAATATTCATAATCACATATATGACCACACAATATACCTCAACCATTCAACAACATCAACAATTCAATTCCAATCTTAGGGCCTCTAGCCTAAGTTTTCACACCATATTACATTTTAGATACAGGAAACCGAGACATTGGTGTACAAAATTGCAATCACACTTGCAATTCCGCACAACTAACCAGCAAGTGCACTGGGTCGTCCAAGTAATACCTTACGTGAGTGAGGGTCAATCCCACGAAGATTATCGACTTGAAGCAAGCTATGGTTGCCTTGCAACTCTTAGTCAGGAGATTAATAATGAAAAGGGTTTTTGTTTGCAATATAATAGAAGAGCATGAAATAAAAGGTACTTGTGATTCAAAAATGGAGAATAGGTTGGAGTTTTGGAGATGCTCTGTCATCTGACTCTCTGCTTTCCTACTATCTTATTCTTCACGCATGCAAGGCTCCTTCCATGGCAAGCTGTGTGTAGGGTTTCACCGTTGTCAATGGCTACTTTCCATCCTCTCAGTGAAAATGGTCCATGTGCGCTGTCACCGCACGGCTAATCATCTGTCAGTTCTCGATCATGTTGGAATAGAATCCAGTGATCCTTTTGCATCTATCACTACGCCCAACACTCGCGAGTTTGAAGCTCGTCACAATCATCCCTTCCCAAATCCTACTCGGAATACCAGAGACAAGGTTTAGACTTTTCAGATCTCAGGAATGGCTGCCAATAATCCTAGCTTATACCACGAAGACTCTGGATGCACGAATTCAAACACTCTGTTGTCAGGAGAGGTACTCAAATTCGTGAACTAGGAACCCAAGAGATACACATTCAATCTAAGATAGAACGGAAGTGGTTGTCAGGTACGCGTTCATAAGTTGAGAATGGTGATGAGTGTCACGGATCATCACATTCATCATGTTTAAGTGCGAATGAATATCTTAGAATGGAAACAAGCGTGATTGAATAGAAAACAGTGGTAATTGCATTAATCCATCGAGACACAGCAGAGCTCCTCACCCCCCAACAATGGAGTTTTGAGACTCATGCCGTAGAGATACAATGTAAAACATGAAAATGTCATGAGGTACAAAATAAATCTCTAAAAGTAGTTTTTATACTCAACTAGTAACCTAGGTTTATAGAAAATGAGTAAACTAAGATAGGTAGTGCAGAAATCCACTTCTGGGGCCCACTTGGTGTGTGCTTGGGCTGAGCATTGGAGCTTTCACGTGCATAGGCTATTCCTGGAGTTAAACGCCAGCTTTGGTGCCAGTTTGGGCGTTTAACTCCAACTTTTATGCCAGTTCTGGCGTTTTAACGCCAGAAAATGGCAGAGAGCTGGCGTTTTGACGCCATTTTATGTCATTAAAACTCGCACAAAGTTTGGACTATTATATATTACTGGAAAGCTCTGGATGTCTACTTTCCAACACAATTAAGAGTGTGCTATTTGGAGTTCTGTAACTCTAGAAAATCCACTTCGAGTGCAGGGAGGTCAGAATCCAACAGCATCTGCAGTTCTTTTTCAGCCTCTGAATCTGATTTGTGCTCAGGTCCCTCAATTTTAGCCAGAAAATACCCGAAATTACAGAAAAATACACAAACTCATAGTAAAGTCCATAATTGTGAATTTTGCTTAAAAACTAATAAAAATATACTAAAAACTAACTAAATCATACTAAAAACTATATAAAAATAATGCCAAAAAGTGTATAAATTATCCGCTCATCACAACACCAAACTTAAATTGTTGCTTGTCCCCAAGCAACTGAAAACAAAATAGGATAAAAAAAAGAAGAGAATATACAATGAATCCCACAGTATCAATGAAACTTAGTTCTAATTAGATGAGCGGGGCTTGTAGCTTTTTGCTTCTGAACAGTTTTGGCATCTCACTTTTTCCTTTGAAGTTTAGAATGATAGGCATCTATAGGAAATTAGAATTTTAGATAGTGTTATTGATTCTCCTAGTTCAATATGTTGATTCTTGAACACAACTACTTTATGAGTCTTGGCCGTGACCCTAAGCAGTTTGTTTTTCAGTATTACCACCGGATACATAAATGCCACAGACACATAACTGGGTGAACCTTTTCAGATTGTGACTCAACTTTGCTAAAGTCCTCAGTTAGAGGTATCCAGAGTTCTTAAGCACACTCTTTTGCTTTGGATCACGACTTTAACCACTCAGTCTCAAGCTTTTCACTTGGACCTGCATGCCACAAGCACATGGTCAGGGACAGCTTGATTTAGCTGCTTAGGCCTGGATTTCACTCCTTTAGGCCCTCCTATCCTATAATGCTCAAAGCCTTAGATCCTTTTACCCTTGCCTTTTGGTTTAAAGGGCTATTGGCTTTTTCTTCTTGCTTTTTCTTTTTCTTTTCTCTCCCTTTTTTTTGCCATATTATTTTTTTTTGATACTCTCTTTTTTTCACTGCTTTTTCTTGCTTCAAGGATCAATTTTTATGATTTTTTTAGATTATCAATAACATTTCTCTTTGTTCATCATTCTTTCAAGAGCCAACAACTTTAACACTTATAAACAACAAGATAAAAAAATGCAATGTTCAAGCATTCATTCAGAGAACAAAAAGTATTGCCACCACATCAAAATACTTAAACTAGTTTCAAGATAAAATTTGAAATCCAAGTACTTCTTGTTCTTTTGTAATTGAGCACATTTTTCATGTAAGAGAGGTGAAGGATTCATGGAGTTATTCATAGCTTTAAGACATAGACACTAGACACTAATGATCATGTAATGAAGACACAAACATAGACAAACAAGAAGCTCAAAAACCAAAAATAGAAAATAAATAGACAAGGAGATTAAGGAATGAGTCCACCTTAGTATGGGTGGCATCTTCCCCTTGAAGATCCAATGGTGCTCTTGAGCTCCTCTATGTCTCTTCCTTGCCTTTGTTGTTCCACCCTTAGTGCTTTTGGTGCTCCTATCCTTAGTTGCTTCCAATAGTTGTGTGGAGAAAAATGTATCCCGTGAGACATCTCAGGGATTTCTTGATGAGGGAATTCCTCATGCTCTTGTTTGCTCAATCCTCTTTTTGGTGATGGGCTTGTCCTCTTCAATGAGGATGTCTTCCTCTATGATAATTCTAGCTGAATTGCACAGGGATCACCTTTTTCTTGGCCACAACTTTATAGAAGTGGTCTTGATGGATCTTTGAGATGAATCTCTCCATCTCCCATGACTCAGAGGTGGAGGCAGTTGCCTTCCCTTTCCTCTTTCTAGAGGTTTTTCTAGCCTTAGGTGCCATAAATAGTTATAGAAAAACAAAAAGTAATGCTTTTACCATATCAAACTTAAAAGGTTTACTCGTCCCTGAGCAAAAGAAGAAAGAAAGATGTAGAAGAGGAAGAAAATGGAGGAGATGGAGGGTGTATACGGTTCGGCCAAAGGTAGAAGAAGGTGGTTGTGATGTGTGAAAATGAAGGAGTGAAGGGGGGTATTTATAGGGAAAAAGAGGGGGAGAGTGATTGGTGAAGGATATTTGGGGAAGAGATATGGAGGTAATTGGTGAAGGGTACTTGGGGAAGAGTGTTGTGGAAAGGTATGAAGAGGAGAGAGAGTGAGTTGAGGTTGGTGGGGATCCTGTGGGGTCCACAGATCCTGAAGGGTCAAGAAATTCTCATCCCTGCTCCAATTGGGCATTCAAAACACCTCAGAGTGCAATTCTGGCGTTTAAATGCCAGTCTGCTGCCCTGTTCTGGCGTTTAAATGCCAGCTTTCCTTCCTGTTCTGACGTCTAAACGCCAGTTTATTTTTCTATTTTGGCATTTAAACGCCAGTCTGGTGCCTTATTCTGGCGTTTAAACGCCCAGAAAGGTGCCAGATTGGGCGTTTAAACACCCATTTTGCTCCCCTTACTGGCGTTTAAATGCCAGTAAGTCCTTCCTCCAGGGTGTGCTGTTTTCAATGCTATTTTTGATTTTTTCTTTATTTTTGTAATTGTCTTTGTGACTTCACATGATCATCAACCTAAAAAAAAATAAAATAATATAGATTAAAATAAAATAAAATTGGGTTGCCTCCCAATAAGCGCTTCTTAATGTCTTTAGTTGGACCTCACTGAATGTTATTCTAGTCTCAGTTTTGAGCACTCTTGCTCAATATTGCTTTCAAGATAGTGTTTGATTCTGTGTCCATTAACAATGAATCTTTTATCAGAGTCAGTATCTTGAAGCTACACATATCCATATGGTGACACACTTGTAATCACATATAGTCCCCTCCACCAAAATTTTAATTTTCCAGGGAATAATCTGAGTCTAGAGTTGAATAGCAGGATCTTTTGTCCTGGTTCAAAGACTCTAGATGACAATTTCTTGTCATGCCATCTTTTTGCTTTCTCCTTGTAATTTTTTGCATTTTTGAAAGCATTGAGCCTGAACTCCTCTAGCTCATTCAACTGGAGCAATCTTTTCTCTCCAGCTAATTTAGCATCAAGGTTTATGAATCTGGTTGCCTAGTAGGCCTTGTGTTCCAATTCCATGGGCAAATGACAGGCCTTACCATACACAAGTTGGTATGGAGAAGTTCCTATAGGAGTCTTGAATGCTGTTCTATATGCCCACAGAGCATCATCCAAGCTTTTTGCCCAATCCTTTCTACGGGCCATTACAGTCTGTTCTAGGATCCTCTTTAGTTCTCTATTAGAGACCTCAGCTTGCCCATTTGTCTGTGAATGATATGGAGTTGCCACCTTGTGGCTAATTCCATACCAGACCATGGCAGAGTAAAGCTATTTATTACAGAAATGAGTGCCTCTATCACTGATTAATACTCTAGGGACCCCAAATCTACTGAAGATGTGTTTCTGGAGGAACTTTATCATTGTTTTAGTATCATTAGTGGGTGTTGCAATTGCCTCTACCCATTTAGATACATAGTCCACTGCCACCAGAATATAAGTGTTTGAGTATGAAGGTAGGAACGGTCCTATGAAGTCAATACCCCATACGTCAAACAATTCAATCTCTAAGATCCCTTGCTGAGGCATGGCGTAACCATGAGGCAGATTACCAGCTCTCTGGCAACTATCACAATTCTGTACAAACTCTCGGGAGTCTTTATAGAAAGTAGGCCAGTAGAAGCCGCATTGGAGGACTTTTGTGGCTGTTTGCTCACTTCCGAAATGTCCTCCATACTGTGATCCATGGCAATGCCAAAGGATCCTCTGTGCTTCTTCTCTAGGCACACATCTACAGATTATTCTGTCTGCGCATCTCTTAAAGAGATATGGTTCATCCCATAAGTAGTACTTTGCATCAGAAATTAGTTTTTTTTGTTTGTTGCCTACTGTACTCCTTGGGTATGAACCTTGCAGCCTTATAGTTTGCAATGTCTGTAAACCATGGTACTTCCTAAATGGCAAGGAGTTGTTCATCAGGGAAGGTTTCAGATATCTCAGTAATGGGGAGGGATACCCCTTCTACTGGTTCTATCCGGGATAGGTGATCTGCTACTTGGTTTTCTGTCCCTTTTCTGTCTCTTATTTCTATATCAAACTCTTGCATAAGTAATACCCACCTTATGTGCCTGGGTTTTGAATCTTGCTTTGTGAGTAGATATTTAAGAGCAGCATGGTCAGTGTACACAATCACCTTTGATCCTACTAAATAGGATCTGAACTTGTCAATAGCATAAATCACTGCAAGCAATTCTTTTTCTGTGGTTGTGTAATTCTTCTGTGCATTATTTAGAACACGGCTGGCATAGTTGATGACATGCAGATGTTTGTCATGCCTTTGTCCCAATACTGCACCAATGGTTTGGTCACTGGCATCACACATCAGTTTGAATGGTAATATCCAGTTTGGTGCAGAAATGACTGGTGCTGTAACCAGCTTGGCTTTCAAGGTCTCAAACACCTGCAGACACTGTGTCAAATATAAATGGCGTGTCAGCAGCTAGCAGATTACTTAGAGGTTTTGCGATTTTTGAAAAATCCTTTATAAACCTCCTATAGAATCCTGCATGCCCCAGAAAGCTTATGATTGCCTTAACATTGGCAAGTGGTGGTAATTTTTCAATTACCTCTACCTTAGCTTGATCCACCTCTATTCCTCTATTCGAAATCTTGTGCCCAAGGACGATCCCTTCAGTCACCATAAAGTGACATCTTTTCTAGTTTAAAACCAGGTTAGTCTCTTGGCACCTTTTTAGAACAAGTGTCAGGTGATTAAGACAGGAGCTGAATGAGTCTCCATATACTGAGAAGTCATCCATGAAGACTTCCAGAAATTTCTCCACCATATCAGAGAAAATAGAGAGCATGCATCTCTGAAAGGTTACATGTGCATTACACAGCCCAAATGGCATCCTTCTGTAGGCAAATACTCCAGATGGGCATGTAAATGGTGTTTTCTCTTGATCCTGGGGATCTACTGCAATTTGGTTGTAGCCTGAATAGCCATCCAAAAAGCAGTAATAATCATGACCTGCTAGACTTTCTAGCATCTGGTCTATGAATGGTAAAGGAAAATAATCCTTTCTGGTGGCTGTATTGAGTCTTCTGTAGTCAATACACATGTGCCACCCTGTAACTGTTCTTGTGGGAACCAGTTCATTTTTCTCATTATGAACTACTGTCATGCCTCCCTTCTTGGGGACGACTTGGA
The DNA here is from genome assembly GCF_000817695.3 of Arachis duranensis. Classification (NCBI taxonomy): domain Eukaryota; kingdom Viridiplantae; phylum Streptophyta; class Magnoliopsida; order Fabales; family Fabaceae; genus Arachis; species Arachis duranensis. The sequence goes on from NC_029774.3 coordinate 40,215,396, forward strand.
CATGGCTCACCCAGGCGCTATCAGAAATTGGATAAATAATCCCAGCCTCTAGTAATTTAGTGACCTCTTTTTGCACCACTTCCTTCATGGCTGGATTCAGCCGCCTTTGTGGTTGAACCACTGACTTAGCATTATCCTCCAAGAGAATCTTGTGCATGCATCTGGCTGGGCTAATGCCCTTAAGATCACTTATGGACCACCCAAGAGCTGTCTTGTGTGTCCTTAGCACTTGAATCAGCGCTTTCTCTTCCTGTGGCTTTAAGGTAGAGCTTATGATCACAGGAAAAGTGTTGTCTTCTCCCATAAATGCATATTTCAGGGATGGTGGCAGTGGTTTGAGCTTTGGTTTGGGGGGCTTTTCCTCTGATTGAAGAGTTTTCAGAGGTTCTTCTAATTCCTCTGGCTCTTCCAGATCAGGCTGGATATCTTTAAATATATCCTCTAGCTCTGATTCGAGACTCTCAGTCATATTGACTTCTTCTACCAGAGAGTCAATAAGATCAACTTTCATGCAGTCTTTTGGTGTGTCTAGATACTGCATAGCTTTGACAATATTCAACTTAAACTCATCCTCATTGACTCTCAGGGTCACTTCCCCCTTTTGGACATCAATGAGAGTGCGTCCAGTTGCTAGAAAAGGTCTTCCTAGAATGAGAGTTGCACTCTTGTGCTCCTCCATTTCCAGCACTACAAAGTCAGTGAGAAAGGCAAATGGCCCACCCTTGACGATCATGTCTTCAATTATGCCTGATGGGTATTTAATGGAGCCATCGGCAAGTTGAAGACAGATCCGGGTTGGTTTGATCTCTTCTTTCAAACCAAGCTTTCTGATAGTGGATGCAGGGATTAGGTTCATACTTGCCCCAAGATCACATAGAGCTGTCTTGGTACAAATTCCTTCTAATGTGCATGGTATTATAAAGCTTCCGGGGTCCTTACGCTTTTCTGGTAAGCTCTTTAGAATGACTGCACTGCATTCTTCAGTGAAAAACTTTTTCAGTTTCTCTCCAATCCTTCTTGTGGCTTAAGATCTCTTTCATGAACTTAGCATAGGAAGGTATTTGCTCAAGTGCTTTTGCAAACAAAATCTTTATTTCAAGAGTCTTGAGATAGTCTGTAAAGCGGGCAAATTGCTTATCCTGTTCCGCTTGGCGGAGTTTCTGAGGATAAGGTATTTTGACTTTATATTCTTCAACTTTGGTTGCTGCAGGTTTATTTCCTATAGAAGCAGGTTGAGACGCCTTCTTGAGGGAGTTATTATCAGCACTTACGGGTGTCTGATCCTTTACTGGGGTTTGAACGCCAGGATTGGGCAATGGATTGGCGTTTAACGCCAGATTCCTACCCTATTCTGGCATTTGAACGCCAGAATTGAACATGGAATTGGCGTTTGACGCCAACTTTTCACCCTTTTCTGGTGTTTGAACGCCAGAATTGGGTGTCCACTGGGCGTTTAACGCCAGTTTGTCACCCTTTTCTGGCGTTTGGATGCCAGAATCATTTCTCTCTAGGCTCTTACTGTCCTCAGAGGGATTTTGGGTAGCATTCTGTTCATCCTCTGTCAGCTGATCTTTCCTTGGCTTTCTCCTGCTTTGAGTTGATGTATTTAATGTTATTTGTTTAGATAACCATTGTCTTGTCTGGTCAAGTTGTGCTTCCATATTCTTATTAGCATCCTGAGTATCTTGTAACATTTCTTTAAATTCTGCTAATTGTTTTATCAGAGTAAGTAATTGCTGGTTGAGTTCAGCAACTTTTTCTGGAGGATTAAGGTCAGTAGATACAGCTTTAGCCTCTTCCTTCATGGAGGACTCACTGCTCAAGTACAGATACTAATTTCTAGCAACAGTATCTATAAGCTCTTGAGCCTCTTCAATTGTCTTTTTCATGTGTATAGATCCACCAGCTGAGTAGTCTAGAGATATATAAGCTTTTTCTGTAAGCCCATAGTAGAAGATGTCTAACTGCACCCATTCTGAAAATATTTCAGAGGGACATTTCCTCAGCATCTCTCTGTACCTCTCACAGGCGCTGTAAAGGGATTCATTATCCTCTTTTTTAAAGCCTTGGATGTCCAACCTTAGCTGTGTCATCCTCTTGGGAGGGAAATATTGATTCAGAAATTTTTTTGACAGCTGTTTCCATGTCCTTATGCTGGCCTTAGGTTGGTTATTTAACCACCTCTTAGCTTGGTCTTTTATAGCAAATGGAAACAGTAATAATCTATAGACATCCTGGTCTACTTCCTTATCATGTATTGTGTCAGTAATTTGTAAGAACTGTACCAGAAACTCAGTAGGTTCTTCTTGTGGAAGACCAAAATACTAGTAATTTTGCTACACCATGATAATGAGCTGAGGATTCAACTCAAAATTACTGACTCCGATGGAGGGTATACAGATACTACTCCCATATAAAGCAGTAGCGGGGTTAGCATATGATCCCAGAGTCCTTCTGGACTGTTCATTTCCACTTAGTTCCATGATGGAGAAAGGGAGATGATGTGGATTTATTTTATTTATTGTATTATTAAAAATATATTTTGAGAAGGACTCAAGAACATAAAAAGAACACAAAACTTAAAATTTTTAGAAAACTAAAAATAAATTTTCGGAATTTAAATAAAAACTAACAAGAAAACACCAAACTTAAGACATGCAACTAGACTCAAACAGAAAAATCTAAAAGAAAAATAAATTTTTTGAAAAAATTTTGGAAAGAAAATAAAAGACTCTGACCCAAAAGACAAAATTTTCCTAATCTAAGCAACAAGATGAACCGTCAGTTGTTCAAACTCGAACAATCCCCAGCAACGGCGCCAAAAACTTGGTGCACGAAATTACAATCACACTTGCAATTCCGTACAACTAACCAGCAAGTGCACTGGGTTGTCCAAGTAATACCTTACGTGAGTGAGGGTCGATCCCACAAAGATTATCGACTTGAAGGAAGCTATGGTTGCCTTGTAACTCTTAGTCAGGAGATTAATAATGAAAAGGGTTTTTGTTTGCAATATAATAGAAGAGCATGAAATAAAAGGTACTTGTGATTCAATAATGGAGAATAGGTTGGAGTTTTGGAGATGCTCTGTCATCTAAATCTCTACTTTCCTACTATCTTCTTCTTCACGCACGCAAGGCTCCATCCATGGCAAGCTGTGTGTAGGGTGTAACCGTTGTCAATGGCTACTTTCCATCCTCTCAGTGAAAATGGTCCATGTGCGCTGTCACTACACGGCTAATCATCTGTCGGTTATCGATCACGTTGGAATAGAATCTAGTGATCCTTTTGCGTCTGTCACTACGCCCAACACTTGCGAGTTTGAAGCTCGTCACAGTCATCCCTTCCCAGATCCTACTCGAAATACCACAGACAAGGTTTAGACTTTTTAGATCTCAGGAATGGCTGCCAATAATCCTAGCTTATACCACGAAGACTCTGGATGCACGAATTCAAACACTCTGTTGTCAGGAGAGGTACTCAAATTCGTGAACCAGGAACCCAAGAGATACACATTCAATCTAAGATAGAATGGAGGTGGTTGTCAGTCACGCGTTCATAAGTTGAGAATGGTGATGAGTGTCATGGATCATCACATTCATCATGTTTAAGTGCGAATGAATATCTTAGAATGGAAACAAGCGTGATTGAATAGAAAACAGTGGTAATTGCATTAATCCATCGAGACACAGCAGAGCTCCTCACCCCCAACAATGGAGTTTAGAGACTCATGCCGTAGAGATACAATGTAAAACGTGAAAATGTCATGAGGTATAAAATAAATCTCTAAAAGTAGTTTTTATACTCAACTAGTAACCTAGGTTTACAGAAAATGAGTAAACTAAGATAGGTAGTGCAGAAATCCACTTTTGGGGCCCACTTGGTGTGTGCTTGGGCTGAGCATTGGAGCTTTCACGTGCATAGGCTATTCCTGGAGTTAAACGCCAGCTTTGGTGCCAGTTTGGGCATTTAACTCTAACTTTTATGCCAGTTTTGGCGTTTTGATGCCAGAAAAGGGCAGAGAGCTGGCGTTTTGACGTCATTTTACGTCGTCAAAACTCACACAAAGTATAAACTATTATATATTTCTGGAAAGATCTGGATGTCTAATTTCCAACGCAATTGAGAACGTGCCATTTGGAATTCTGTAACTCCAGAAAATCCACTTCGAATTCAAGGAGGCCAGAATCTAACAGCATCTGCAGTCTTTTTTCAGCCTCTGAATCAGATTTGTGCTCAGGTCCCTCAATTTCAGCCAGAAAATACCTGAAATCATAGAAAAACACACAAGCTCATAGTAAAGTCCAGAAATGTGAATTTTGCTTGAAAACTAATAAAAATATACTAAAAACTAACTAAATCATACTAAAAACTATATAAAAACAATGCCAAAAAGGGTATAAATTATCCGCTCATCAACCATACCTTAGCCGATTTCCCCGCTTCACCCGGAGCACTTTCAAATCACTTTTTCACTAGCTCTCAAGGCTTCAACACCTCCAAGAACAGATTTTTAACACCCCAAAGCCCTTTTCCAAGCTTTCTAAAACCTCAATCAAGCTTCACTATTCACATACACACTACCTAAGCCACAATTATCACATCCAAGCGCAACAACTCAATACCCAAAATATCATAAACTAACAAATTCCACTAGGGTTGAGAATCTTACGACACCCAAGGATTAAGGAGACAAGATTAAGCCTCTCCTTCAAGCTAGTTGGATCCTATAACATCAAAGAGGCCAAAATCTCAACACTTTTTCTCCATAAAATTCGAATTTAAGGCTAAGAAAACTAGACTAAAATTGTGACTTACATCAAGAACCAAGTAGTGAGTTTTGTAGAGCTCGTCGCGGTAAACGCGTGGCCGCAAATGGTGCGGCAATCGAAACTCCAGATTAAAAGTTATGGTGGTCTGAAAATCAAACAATGGTAGAACTTTGTAAGAGTGTTCTTCCCCTTTCCATTTTCCATTTTTCAGCGTGAGTGAGGTTTAGAGAGGAGAGAGAGTGTTGTTTTTAGGGTTTTAGGTTTAGTTTGGTTGGGCCAAGGGCCCAATATGGGTCCGGTTGGTTCGGTTTGGCCCGTTCGGTCCAATCTTGGGCCGATTTCTATAAAATTGGTATCAAAATTCTAATTTCAATCTCCTCTGTCATATTAAGCCATAAAAATCATATTTTTGGTTTTCTAGAATAAATTCTAATTTATGGTTTAATTAGTCATTAATTAATCAGGTTTTACATTCTACCCACCTAATTGGGAATTTTGCCCACAAAATTCGAATTCAATTACCAGAGAATAAGTGCGGGTAGTCAGTTTGCATCTCCGACTTAAGTTCCTAAGTGTGCTCGTCAACACCGGCTCGACTTCATGCCACTTTGACTAATGAAATCTCTTTTCCACGCAACCATTTGATACTAGTATCATCAATTATGACTAGAGCCACTGGAAGCGTCAAATCTTCTTTTAACTGAACCGATTCAGGTTCTAACACATGGCTAGCATCAGGAGTATACTTCCGAAGCTACGACATATGAAATATGTCGTGCAGGTTCGAAAGGTGGGGTGGTAGAACCATACGATACGCCACCGGTCCAACCCTCTCCAGGATCTGAAACGGTCCAATGTACCAAGGATTCAGCTTCTTCGCTTTAATTGCCCTACCTATTCCTGTCATTGGAGTAACCTTAAGGAAAACATGGTCTCCTTCCTCAAATTCCAAGGGCTTCCGCCTCTGATCGGCGTAACTCTTCTGACGACTCTGCGCAGTAAGCATCCTATCTCGGATTTTCTTGACTTGCTCAGTGGTCTCGGCTATCATCTTCGGCCCCAACAAGCCTTTCTCCCTAGCTTCATACCAGCATATCAGAGATTGGCATTTTCTCCCATACAGAGCCTCATACAGAGCCATTCCGATGCTCGCATGGTAGCTATTATTGTACACAAACTCCACTAGCGCCATATATCGATCCCAGCTTGCCGGTCGATCCAGAACACAGGCCCTCAGCATATCTTCTAAGGTTTGGATCGTCCTCTCGGATTAACCATCTTGTTTGAGGATGGTAAGCTATGCTCAAGCTTAATCGGGTTCTGAAAGCTTTCTGAAATGCACCCCAAAACCTCGAAGGGAAACGAGGATCTCTATCAGAGATTATAGTAGCAGGTACACCATGAAGTCTCACAATTTCCTTTATGTATAACTGTGCTAGCTCCTCAAGGGTGTAATTCATCCGAATTAGTAAAAAGTGAGCTGACTTCGTCAGTCGGTCCACGATCACCCAGACAGCATCAAAACCGGTAACACCTTCGGTAACACCTTGATCTCCATAACCCATCTTGATCCTCTGACACTCTCCACTGCTTCCCATTCTCAATAGCTGGTAACACCTTCGGTAACACGTCATCATTTTGATGAGCCTTTAGGAGTTCAAATTTAAAATCACTTGAGATCTGTAATCGACTCAAATACAGAGTTTCAGATACTTCTTCAACACCAATCTTCAGACTCTCGAATTCCTGGAGCAATTTCTCTTCTTAAAGCATCATCCAAGCAGCATACAATGACTTCTGACTTAACGCATCTGCCACTACATTTGCCTTCCCCGAATGGTAATTCAACTCGAAGTCATAGTCCTTCAGTAATTCCATCCACCTCCTCTGCTGCATATTAAGTTCTTTCTGATCAAGGAGATATTTCAAGCTCTTGTGATCAGAGAAAACTTGGAACTTAACCCCATAGAGGTAATGCCTCCACACCTTTAGCACAAACACAACTGCAGCAAGCTCCAAATCGTGCGTAGGGTAATTAACTTCATGAGGCCTCAACTAACGTGCGGCATACACCACCACAATACGATGCTGTATCAGCACACACCCTAGACCCTTCAGTGAGGCATCACAGTATACCTCGAATGACTCATTTGGCTCAGGTAACACCAACACAGGTGCGGTGGTCAACTTTTGCTTCAACGCCTGAAAGCTCTCCTCACACTCAGGGGTCCAAACAAATGGCGCGTCCTTGCGGGTTAACCTTGTCAATGGCAAAGCTATTTGCGAAAAACCTTTGATGAATCTCCGGTAGTAGCCAGCTAATCCCAGAAAACTCCTTATCTCAGTTACTGAGGTTGGTCACCCCCAATCCATTACCGCCTCCACCTTAGATGAGTCTACTGCTATCCCCTGTTTACTCACCAAGTTTCGCATAAAGTTTCTTTTTCTTTAGTATCTGCAACACGGTCCTCAAGTGTTCTGGATGCTCTTCTTCAGTCTTGGAATAAATTAGTATGCCATTAATGAAGACAACAATGAATTTATCCAGAAATGGATGGAAAACTCTGTTCATATAATCCATAAACACTGCAGGAGCGTTTGTCAACCCAAAAGATATTACAGTGTATTCGTAATGACCATAACGAGTCCTGAAAGCGATCTTAGGGATATCCTCACCCCTCACCCTTATCTGGTGATAACTGGATTACAAATCGATCTTGGAGAAAACCCCAGCTCCTTGTAACTGATCCATGAGATCATCAATCCTTGGCAGTGGGTACTTATTCTTCATTGTGACCTTGTTCAGCTGTCTGTAATCCACACAAAGCCACATACTCCCATCTTTCTTTTTTACCAGTAACACTGGCGCGCCCCACGGAGAAACACTTGGTCGGACATGGTTCTCAGATAACCAGTCCAATCCCAAGATAAGATCAAGACCGATCATCGGCAAGCAGATCAAATTATAGACAAATTCACGTTGCTTGACCCTAAATGAAACTTGCGGACATCCTAGCCTAGTTACCATGGCTTCATGGGTGGAATTATACACCTTTAGGTCATAACCTAAAACTACAATCTTCAATCCTAACTCACTAGCTTTTCGAATGCAATGAATGAATGTGTTGCTCCCAAATCAAATAAAGCATTTAAAGTTTGAGCATCTATTTCACAGTTACCTCGGATAAGTGTGATGCCAGGACATCTTAAGCTAGTTTTACTAGCCTTTTTCTTTGTTTTTGGTAGGTTTTATGAACTTTCTTAAGTTATAAGTAAGGCATTTGGGTAAAAATTCATGCATGCCTAGAATCCTTCAACCATGAGTAATTTGATGCAATTTCATGATGATTTATGCTATGAATGCTTGCATGCTAAGAATGATAAGAACTCTCATAATTTTAGCAAAGCTTTGATGCATTTATTGGTTAATGATAGGTGAAGGAAGGCACGGAGGAAGGTTGAAGAAAGAGCATGGAAATGATGAAGAGGAAGCAACGTTGTTGGCCAAGTTGGACCACCAACGTTGACTCCAACTTGGAAGAGAAACAGAGGACTTCTCTGTAAACAATGCTGATGCCCACGTTTGAGATAGCGTTGGACATCCAACGTTACCCACAACGTGGTGATGAAAAATTCAATTCTGGAGCTAAGTGAATTTTGAGTGATGTGTACGTGTGAAAAGAGCAAAATTTGATATCCGCGCGCAAGCGTGCCTCACGCGCACACGTGGAATGGCAAAAATGACAATCCACGCGTACGCATGGGTCACGCGTACGTGTCACAATCGAACGTTGGAGGTCCAACGTTACCTCAAACGCTAGCCTCTAACGTTCGCGGTGCTCAGCCCAGAATTCATATTTGAAAATTGTGAATCGACGCGTACGCATGGATGAAAAAAACACCAATGCACGCGCAAGCATGGAGTATGTGTATGCGTGAAAATGCCAATATTGGAGGGAACATTGGGGGCCCAACGCTGAAGCCAACGTCCCCAACCTTGTATTAAAACTGTAAAGTGAAACATTTGCATCCACGCGCATGCGTACGCGTGGATTAGCATCTTTGCCCTTTTTGCGCGGACGCGCAAGGCACGCGTACGCGTGGGTTAGCTGACGTTGGCCCTCAAACATTGAATCAAACGCCAATGACAGCAAGCTTTCTGGTTTTTGCCAAATTGATTAAAATGGCATTTGAGTCAACGTTGGACCTCAAACGTGAAGCATCAGGATTCCAAATTTCACACATATCTCTTCTCAACACCAGGGGTAACCAATTAGAGCCATCTTCAACCCAATTCCATCAAGGCCAAAAGCCCAATTCAAGGCTTGAAGATCAATAGAAGAAAGTGTATAAATAGTTTAGAATTTAAGTTAGAATGGAGAGTTTTACCATTTTTTTCATCTTTGTAGCTTTTCTTACTTACTGCACTTTTGAAATCAGAATGTTTCTTTCAATTGTAATTTCCATTTTGAGAGCTATGAACAACTAAACCCCATTCATTGGATTAGGGAGCTCTATTGTAATTCAATGGATCAATAGTAGTTTTCATATTCTTTTTCTTTCTTTTCTCTTGATTTTTGTTAGAAAGCTTTCGGTCTTAATTCTATTGGATAGTTGTCTTGAGAGAGAAGCTATCCATAATTGGAATTCTTCGGAGCCTTGAGAGAGGAATGAAGAATTCATGCTAGAATTGCTTTCTCACATTGAATTAGATTGGGGTTTGGATGGATATAGTGACATGTAATCCTACCAATACTTTGATCTATGAATTTGTGTGGTATAGTCAGTGACCGAACTTCAACTCTTCCCATGAGCAATTAAATCAAGACATTGGGAAATTGTTCATGCTTAGAGAGATTGGTGAGCCAAGACATTGGGATCCAATCATCTAAGATTGCCAAGCAATGTCAATGAATGCATTGATTGAGGAAGAGATGAAGATGATTTGATCCGGAGGATTCAATATCTCTTGAAACCCAATGATTCCCCCATCTCTGATCTTACCCATTCTATTTACTTTCTGCAATCTTTAATTTCATGCTTCATTCCCCATTTCCCATTTAATTTCCAGCAATTTAAGATTCTGTCATTTAATTTCTTGTAATTTAAGTTTCCCGCCATTTTACATTCTGCAATTCCAATTTCAATCTTGATTTCGCTCAACTAGCATAGTTCTCCAATTATAATTGCTCGATCTACCAATCCCTGTGGGATTCGACCTCACTCTTTTGTGAGTTTTTACTTGACGACAATTCGGTGCACTTGCCGGAAGGAATTTGTCGAGAGGAAAATTTCCGCGTACCAAGTTTATGGCGCCGTTGTCGGGGATTAGTTTTGTATTGACAATTACCAAATTGAAGGATAACTAGATTGAGCATTTTTCTTTTCTTTTGTTACTGGAATTTCCATTTTAGTTGTTCATTTAGTTTTCTACAATTTTTAGTCATTTCTTTTGAATTTCTCCTTATTGCTTTACTTTCCAGCAAACTAACTCACTAACTCATTAATTGTTTGATTAATTGCTTCAATTACTTTGACCAAGCTAACTACACTCTATTTTTAGTAACCTCTACACTTGTTGTATTCTTTTTGCACCTGTTCATTGTATGACAGGTAGGAGAAAGGAAATTTCAACTTCCTTTGATAGTGAACCAGAAAGAACCTTGTTGAGATTAAGGAGGGAAGTAAGGGAAAAAAGGGTTGTTGGTGCAGAAGAAGATGAGGAATACTTTGATATAACCATGGAGGAAAATATAGAGGATCATCATGAAGAAGAGGTGAACAACAATGCCATAAGAGGTGGAGCTAACACTGCTGGGCAAGAGAGGAGAGTTCTGGGATCATACATCAATCCAAATCTAGGAAATTGTGGTAGCAGCATTCAAAGGCCAACTATCCATGCTAATAACTTTGAATTAAAGCCTCAGCTCATAACTCTTGTGCAAAACAACTGTTCTTATGTAGGAAGTACACAAGAGGACCCAAATGAGCATCTCACTAAATTCCAAAGGATATGTGACACGATTTAGTCTAATGGTGTTCATCCTGACACCTATAGATTGTTACTGTTTCCATTTTCTTTGAGGGACAAAGCATCAAAATGGCTGGAATCATTCCCCAAGGAAAGGTTAACAACCTGGGAGAATGTAATGAACAGATTCTTGACAAGGTTCTATCCACCACAAAATATAAATAGGCTAAGAACTGAAGTACAAACGTTCAGATAGTTGGATGGTGAGACCATTTATGAAGCCTGGGAAAGATTCAAAGATTTGACTAGGAAATGCCCCCTGACATGTTTAATGAGTGGTACAAATTCATATCTTCTATGAAGGGTTGAATTATGAATCAAAGAAGGTTGTAGACCACTCATTTAGAGGTTCACTTAACAAGAAAAAGACCATTGAAGAAGCCATCGATGTTATAGAGACAGTGGCTTACAATGAGTATTTTTATGCCTCAAACAGGAGCAACAACATGGGCGTCTTAGAATTAAACCAAATGGATGCAATCCTAGCCCAGAACAAGATGATCACCAAGCAACTTACTGAACTGACCAAGCAAATGGAGAAGAATCAGGTTGCAGCTATCCACTCTCAACCCTTACCTCAAGAAGAGTTGGAGACTGAAGAAGGAGTTAACTATGAGGAAGCTAATTACCTTGGAAATTTATCTAGGCAAGCCAATGATCCCTATTCCAAAACCCATAACTCTGGTTGGAAGAACCACCCAAACTTTGGGTGGAGAAACCAACAAAACCAAGGCCAAGACCACAGACCACACAATCCTAACCAAAACTCCAACCAAAAACCATACCATACCACACAAAATACTCATTCCCATACACCATACCAAAGCCACAATAGCCACTCTCAATACCCCAATTTGAATGAACCATCACCACAGGAGAATGACAGAATGGCCAGGATGGAAGCAATGCTTGCAAATCTTTGCAAAGAAGTTGAAGGCATAAAAAAATTCAAGGAGGAAGTAATATCCAATCAGCAAAATCAAGATGCTGCCACTCAGAAGCTCGAAGCACAAGTGGGATATTTGTCTAAACAAGCCCCTAGTTATAGTTCTAATGGTGCGACTAAGACAACTTTCAGAGAAGAATGCAAAGCTATTACCCTCAGAAGTGAAAGAGAATTGGAGGAGAAGTCAAGGGAGACTAAAGAGGAGGAAGTAGAGGATAGTCCAATTGACAAGAAAGAAGCACAAATACCTACTCCCAGTTCATCAGAAGACAAGGAAGCTCTAAAGCCATATGTTCCAAAGGCTCCTTACCCTCAGCGCTTAATGAAGAATGCAAAGGATAGCCAATTCTCCAAATTCTTAGAGATCTTCAAGAAATTTCAGATCAACATTCTCTTTGCTGAAGCATTAGAACAAATGCCACTCTATGCTATGTTTTTGAAAGAGTTGATGACAAAGAAAAGAAGCTAGAGAAATGATGAAATTGTGATACTTACTGAGGAATGTAGTGCTATCATGCAACACAAGCTACCCCAAAAATTGAAGGACCCAAGAAGTTTCCAAATTCCCTGCATCATAGGAGAAATAACAGTTGAGAAAGCCTTGTGTGACTTAGGAGCTAGTATAAACTTGATGTCTATAACTATGATGAAAAAGATGAAGATTGAAGAAGCCAAACCAACAAGAATGGCCCTCTAACTGGCAGATCGGTCATTTAAATTCCCTCATGGCATAGTAGAAGACCTACTTGTGAAAGTAGGAGACTTCATTTGGGCTATCATTGATGTCCAAAAGGGTGAACTTACCCTTAGGCTACATGAAGAGAGAATGGTGTTCAATGTATTCAAGGCTATGAGCTATCCACCAGAGTCATTAGGAGAGTGTATGAGGTTGGATGTAGTGGAAACTGTAGTGCAAGAGACCCTTGAAGAAGCACTTGGAGAATTGACGGAGGGTGATTCCATGTTGAATATTGAAGTTGCTGAGGTCAACGCAGCAGAAATGCCTCTTCCAAGCACATTAGAGGAGAGGAAAAAGGAGAAAGAATCACCCAAACTGGAGCTGAAAGCACTGCCTCTTACTCTCAAGTATGCATACTTGGGAAGTGATGGAAGTTACCCGGTAATCATCAATTCTGCCCTTAGTCAAGAACAGGAAGAGGAATTAATCAAAGTGTTGCAAAAGCACCAAGATGCCATTGGATGGACCCTTATTGACTTAAAAGGGATAAGCTCATCCATATGCATGCATAAGATCTTGCTGGAAGATTATGCCAAACCCTCCATTCAAGCCCAAAGAAGATTGAATCCTGTCATGAAAGAAGTAGTTCAAAAGGAGGTGATGAAGCTATGGCAGGCAGGTGTGATCTATCCCATTTCAGATAGACCATGGGTGAGCCCTGTCCATGTGGTTCCAAAGAAAGGAGGCATCACTGTTGTACCCAATGAGAAAAATGAACTCATTCCTACAAGAACTGTTACCGACTAGAGGATGTGCATTGACTATAGGAAACTCAATGAGGCAGCCAGAAAAGATCATTTTCCACTACCTTTTATGGACCAGATGTTGGAGAGATTGGCAGGACATGCATATTACTATTTTCTTGATGGATATTCGGGATATAATCAAATAGTGGTTGATCCAAGAGATCAAGAAAAGACATCATTCACCTGTCCATATGGAGTTTTTGCTTACAGGCGCATGCCTTTTGGATTGTGCAATGCCCCTACAACCTTCCAAAGATGCATGCTGTCTGTTTTCTCAGACATGATTGAAAAATTCATTGAAGTCTTCATGGACGATTTCTCAGTCTTTGGAGGTTCCTTTTCCAATTGCCTTAATCATCTTGCCTTAGTGTTAAAAAGGTGCCAAGAGACAAACATAGTTCTAAACTAGGAGAAATGTCATTTTATGGTAACAGAGGGGATTGTTCTTGGCCATAAAATTTCAAAAAAAGGCATAGAGGTAGACAAAGCTAAGGTGGAATTAATTGAGAAATTACCTCCACCTAGTAATGTCAAGGTAATTAGGAGTGTTTTAGGCCATGCTGGTTTTTACAGAAGGTTTATCAAAGATTTTTCTAAAATTGCAAAACCTTTGAGCAATCTATTAGTCTTTGATACACCTTTTGTATTTGATCAACAATGCACACTAGCTTTTGAAACATTGAAAAGAGAACTTTGCTCAGCACCTATCATTGGCCCACCTGATTGGAATTTGCCTTTTGAACTAATGTGTGATCCATCAAACCTTGTTATTGGGGCAGTGCTTGGCCAGAGGAAAGGCAATTTAGTGCATGTTATCTATTATGCTAGCAAAGTTTTGAATGAAACTCAGAGGAATTATACCACTACTGAGAAGGAATTACCGGCAATAGTGTTTGCATTTGATAAGTTTAGATCATATCTCATTGGATCTAAAGTTATTGTTTTCACTGATCATGCAGCACTAAAATATTTACTTGCAAAACAAGAGTCAAAACCAAGAATGATAAGGTGGGTTTTTGGTGCACGAAAATTACACTCACACTATATAATTCTGCACAACTAACGAGCAAGTGCACTGGGTCGTCCAAGTAATACCTTACGTGAGTAAGGGTCAATCCCACGGAGACTGTTGGCTTGAAGCAAGCTATGGTTATCTTATTATTATTAGTCAGGATACCAATAGGGTTCTTTAGTTTCAATTGTAAAAAGTAAAAGAGCATGAAATTAGTGATTGTTACACAGTAATGGAGAATATGTTGGAGTTTGGAGATGCTTTGTCGTCTGAATCTCTGCTTTCCTACTGTCATCTTCTTCACGCACGCAAGATTCCTTCTATGGCAAGCTGTGTGTTAGTAGATCACCATTGTCAATGGCTTCCATCCGTCCTCTCAGTGAAAATGGTCCAAATGCGCTGTCACCGCACGGCTAATCATCTGTCGGTTCTCGATCATGTCAGAATAGGATCTATTGATCCTTTTGCGTCTGTCACTACACCCAACACTCGCGAGTTTGAAGCTCGTCACAGTCATTCAATCCCTAAATCCTACTCGGAATACCACAGACAAGGTTTAGACTTTCCGGATTCTCAAGAATGCTACCAATGGATTCTAACTTATACCACAAAGACTCTGATTAAGGAATCTAAGAGATACTCATTCAGTCTAATGTAGAACAGAGGTGGTTGTCAGACACGCGTTCATAGGTTGAGAATGGTGATGAGTTTCACGGATCATCACCTTCTTCATATTGAAGTGCGAATGAACATCTTAGATAGAAACAAGCGTGTTTGAATAGAAAACAGAAATAATTGAATTAATTCATCGAGACACTGCAGAGCTCCTCACCCCCAATAATAGAGTTTAGAGACTCATGCAATCACAAAGTACAAGGTTCAGATCTAAAAAATGTCATGAGATACAAAATAAGTCTCTAAAAGTTGTTTAAATACTAAACTAGTAACCTATGTTTACAGAAAATGAGTAAACTAAGATGGATAGTGCAGAAATCCACTTTTGGAGCCCACTTGGTGTGTGCTGGGGCTGAGTCTTACGCTTTTCACGTGCCTGGGCTGTTTTTGGAGTTAAACGTTAGGTTGTAACCTGTTTCTGGCGTTTAACTCCAACTTGCAACCTGTTTCTGGCGTTCAACGCCAGAATGCAACATAGAACTGGCGTTAAATGCCAGTTTACGTCATTTATCTTCGCGCAAAGTATAGACTATTATATATTGCTGGAAATCCTTGGATGTCTACTTTCCAACCCAATTGAAAGCGCACCAATTGGACTCCTTTAGCTCCAAAAAATCCATTCCGAGTTTAGGGAGGTCAGAATCCAACAGCATCAGCAGTCCTTTTTCAGCCTGAATCAGATTTTTGCTCAGCTCCCTCAATTTCAGTCAAAAAATACCTGAAATCACAGAAAAATACACAAACTCATAGTAAAGTCCAGAAATATGAATTTTGCCTAAAAGCTAATAAAAATATACTAAGAACTAACTAAAACATACTAAAATCTACATGAAATTACCCCCAAAAAGCGTATAAAATATCCGCTCATCACAATACCAAACTTAAACTGTTTCTTGTACCCAAGAAACTAGATAAATAAAATAGGATAAAAAGAAATTAAGAAGCAATAATATCTCAGAGTTTCAAGTGAAGCTCAAATTCTAATTAGATGAGAGGGGTTAATAGCTTTTTGCTTCCAAACAGTTTTGGCATCTCACTTTATCCTTTGAAATTTAGAATGATTGGCATCCATAGGAACTCAGAATTCAGATAGTATTATTGATTCTCCTAGTTTAGTATGTTGATTCTTGAACACAGCTATTTTATGAGTTTTGGCCGTGGCCTTAAGCACTTTGTTTTCCAGTATTACCACTGGATACATAAATGCCACAGACACGTAACTGGGTGAACCTTTTCAGATTGTGACTTAGCTTTGCTCAAGTCCCCAATTAGAGGTGTCCAGAGTTCTTAAGCACACTCTTTTGCTTTGGATCACGACTTTAACCAGTCAGTCTCAAGCTTTTCACTTGGACCTGCATGCCACAAGCACATGGTTAGGGACAGCTTGATTTAGCCGCTTAGGCCTGGATCTATTTCCTTGGGCCCTCCTATCCATTGATGCTCAAATCTTTGGATCCTTCTTACCCTTGCCTTTTGGTTTTAAGGGCTATTGGCTTTTTTTACTACTTTTTCTTGCTTCAAGAATCACTTTCATGGTTTTTCAGATCAACAATAATATTTCTCTTGCTCATCATTCTTTCAGAAGCCAACAATTTTAACATTTATAAAATTCAATATCAAAATTATGCACTGTTTAGGCATTCATTCAGAAGACAAAAATTATTGCCATCACATCTAAATAATTAGAATTTTCCTTATTAAAAACTCGAAAAATTATTGCCTCTTTATTCTAAAAATCTACTATTTTATTCATGTAACTCGAAAAATTATTGCCTCTTTATTCTAAAAATCTATTATTTTATTCATGTTTGATGATGATGAGAAAAATAATTTATAGCTTAATTGGAGATAAAATCAAAATAGAGATACTAATTACTACTACTCATATATAACTTCTAAGGTAAATTTCTAATAAGAATAATTATCACAGAGTTAAGGCTAAGATTAGGACTCAACAACCTTTATTTTGGGAGAAGGATGCTCCTTTAATCTGTGGGGTGCTTGGCCCTTCAAGAGACAGCTTTTGACGCTTCAGTTGCTTTAGTTCACGCCCTTGCTCTTCTTGTTCCTTAAACAGTTTGCAAAGCATGCTATTTTGATTTTGCTGTTCTTTCTTTAGTTGCTCCATAGCTTCTTGCAATTTGGTGACAAATGCTTCAAGACACTCCCAGTATTCAATTTGAGGGATTTCTGGGAGGAACTCCTGTGCTTTCCTCTTGATGGGGTCGTCCTGCACTTGTTGTCCTTCCATTGACTTTTTTGTGATTGGTCGCTCAACTGAGATATACTCAGTTACTCCCATCTTCACCCTAGCATATTTACATAGCATAGAGATTAAGCTTGGATAAGCCAATTTGGCATCTTTGGAGTTCTTGTTTGCAATTGTGTAAAGTTCACAAGAAATCAGCTGATAAACTTCTACTTCTTTTTCCAACATAATGCAATGAATCATTACTACTCTTTTGATGGTGACTTCAAAGCGGTTGCTAGTGGACAGTATAGAATGCCCAATGAAGTCCAGCCAGCCTCTGGCGACTGGTTTGAGATCTTCTCTCTCGAGTTGATTTGGGACACCCTTTGTGCTGGTTATCCACTTGGTTTCAGGGAGGCATATGTCCTCTAGAATTTCGTCCAAGCCCTTATTTGTTCTCATCATTCTCCTATTAAAGGAGTCTGGGTCAGCTTTCAGCTGAGGTAGCTTAAAGATTTCCCTGATTTTGTCAGGGTGAAGGTGAACAATCTTCCCTCTGACCTAGGTTCGATAATCATAGAAGGTGGCTCCAGCTATTCTTTGCCTGTCTGTTTGCCACAGATTAGAGTAAAATTCCTGAACCATGTTTCTTCCCACCTTTGTTTCAGGATTAGCTAGGATTTCTCAGCTCCTGTTTCGAATTTGCTCTTGGATCTCCGGATATTCGTCTTCTTTCAGATCAAATTTAACTTCCGGGATCACTGACCTTAGACCCATTATTTTGTAGTAATGGTCTAAATATTCTTTGGTTAAGAACTTCCCTTGATTCCAAAGTGATTTTGGAATATTCTCTTTCTTGTCTCTTGGAGTGGTTTGTTTTCCCTTAGGAGCCATGATCTTAGTGGGTATTGGTTTAGTGATCACGGATAAACACACCAAACTTAGAGATTTTCTTGTCCTCAAGCAAAAGAAAGGAAAGGAGAGGGATAGAAGGAGAGCTAATTTTTCGAATTGTGGAGGAGAGGAGGGAGGCCAAACTAGGATTTAAAGGGAAGGGGTGGGTTTTTTTCAAAAATTTTGAAAGAGATATGATAGAAGATATGATTTGTAAAAGATAAGTATGATAGAAAAAAGATGCAATTTAAAATTAAAAAGATATGAAAGATATTAAAAAAAAGATAAATCTGAATTTTGAAAAGAGGATATGATGAATTTAAAAGAAAAGATTTGAGAAGAATTTAAAAAGATTTGAAAAGAATTCAAAAAGATAATTGAGTTTTGAAAACGGTTTGAAAAGATTTTGAAAAAATTAAGAAACATGTTTAGGATTAAAAATTTTTTGGAATTGAAGTTGAAAGATGAGAGTTTGTAACATGTTTATGCAAGAAATCATGAATTGAAACATATAAAATGGAATTGAAAACGAATTTACCTCCTCCCTACAATCCTGGCGTTAAATGCCCAAACGATGCATGTTTTGGGTGTTTAACGCCCATTTGTAGCTTCTCCTGGGCGTTTAATGCCCAGCTGTTGCTTCTGGCTGACGTTAAACGCCATGAACTCCTTTGTCATTGGGCATTTTTCTGAACGCCCAGGACACTGTAAATTTGGCGTTAAACGCCCAGAAGATGCTTCTTTCTGGCATTTAACGCCCAGATGGCTATTTCTACTGGCGTTAAACACCCAATAGATACTTCTTTAGGGCGTTTAACGCCCAAAACAGCTCTTACTGGCTTTTTCGCACCAGTGAGCTTCTTTTTGCTGTTTTATCCTCTGAATCCTTCTGTAACTCTGTGAACTCATGCAATTGCTATTTTACCTTGAAGATAATTAACATGAACCTGTAAAATTCAATTAATTAACAAATAAGCTTTGTTAATGGCTGGGTTGCTTCCCAGCAAGCGCTTCTTTATTGTCTTTAGCTGGACTATTATTGAGCTTTAATCAAGCCTCAGTTTTGAGCATTCTTGCTCAAAATTGCTTTCAAGATAATGTTTGACTCTCTGTCCATTAACAATGAACTTTTTGTCAGAGTCATTATCGTGAAGCTCTACGTAACCATATGGTGACACAATTGTAATCACATATGGACCTCTCCACCGGGATTTCAATTTCCCGGGGAATAATCTGAGCCTAGAATTAAACAGCAGAACTTTCTGCCCTGGCTCAAAGACTCTAGAGGACAGCTTCTTATCATGCCATCTTTTTGCCTTCTCTTTGTAAATTTTTGCATTTTCGAAAGCATTGAGTCTGAATTCCTCTAGCTCATTTAACTGGAGCAATCGTTTTTCTCCAGCTAACTTGGCATCAAGGTTTAGAAATCTGGTTGCCCAGTAGGCCTTATGTTCCAGTTCCACTGGCAAGTGACAGGCTTTTTCATACACCAGCTGGTATGGAGAGGTCCCTATAGGAGTCTTGAATGCTGTTCTGTATGCCCACAGAGCATCATCCAAGCTTCTTGCTCAATCCTTTCTCCGATTAATCACAGTCCGTTCTAGGATTCTTTTGAGTTCTCTATTAGAGACTTCAGCTTGCCCATTTATCTGTGGATGATATGGAGTTGCCACCCTGTGGCTAACTCCATATCGAACCATAGCAGAGTAAAGCTGTTTATTGCAAAAATGAGTGCCCCCATCACTAATTAGTACTCTAGGGACACCAAATCTACTGAAGATGTGTTTCTGGAGAAATTTCAGTACTGTCTTAGTATCATTAGTGGGTGTTGCAATAGCTTCCACCCACTTGGATACATAATCCACTGCCACCAGAATATAAGTGTTTGAGTTTGATGGTGGGAAAGGCCCCATGAAATCAATACCCCATACATCAAACAACTCGATCTCCAAGATCTCTTGTTGAGGCATGGCATAACTGTGAGGCAGATTGCCAGATCTTTGGCAACTGTCACAATTAAGTATAAACATTCCGGAGTCTTTATAGAGAGTAGGCCAGTAGAAGCCACTTTGGAGGACTCTTGTGGCTATTTGCTCACTTCCAAAATGTCCTCCATATTGCGATCCATGGCAATGCCATAGGATCTTTTGTGCTTCTTCTTTAGGAACACATCTACGAATTACGCCATCTGCATATCTCTTGAAGAGATATGGTTCATCCCAAAGATAGTACTTTGCATCTGTGATCAATTTCTTTGATTGCTGCCTACTATACTATTTGGGTATGAATCTCACAGCCTTGTAGTTTGCAATGTCTGCAAACCATGGTACTTCTTGGATGGCAAAGAGTTGCTCATCTAGAAAGTTTTCAGAGATCTCAGTAAGAGGGAGGGACACCCCTTCTACTGGTTTTATTCGGGACAGGTGATCTGCTACTTATTTCTCTGTCCCTTTTCTATCTCTTATTTCTATATCAAACTCTTGCAGAAACAACACCCATCTGATGAGTCTGGGTTTTGAATCCTTCTTTGTGAGTAGATATTTAAGAGCAGCATGGTCAGTATACACAATCACTTTTAGATCCTACTAAATAAGATCTGAACTTGTCAATGGCGTAAACCACTGCAAGTAACTCTTTCTGTGGTTGTATAGTTCTTCTGTGCGTCATTTAAAACACGACTGGCATAGTAAATGACGTGCAGAAGCTTGTCATGCCTTTGTCCCAACACTGCACCAATGGCATGGTCACTGGCATCGCACATTAGTTCAAATGGTAATGTCCAGTCTGGTGCAGAGATAACTGGTGCTGTGACCAGCTTAGCTTTCAGAGTCTCAAACGCCTGCAGACACTCCTTATCAAAGATAAATGGCGTGTCAGCAGCTAGCAGATTACTCAGAGGTTTGGCGATTTTTGAAAAATTTTTTATAAACCTCCTATAGAATCCTGCATGCCCCAAAAAGCTTCTGATTGCCTTAACATTGGCAGGTGGTGATAATTTTTCAATTACCTCTACCTTACCTTGATCCATCTCTATTCCCTTGTTCGAAATTTTGTGCCCAAGGACAATTCCTTTAGTCACCATAAAGTGACATGTCTCCCATTTTAAAACTAGGTTAGTCTCTTGGCACCTCTTTAAAACAAGTACTAGATAGTCAAGACAGGAGCTAAATGAGTCTCCAAATACTAAAAAGTCATCCATGAAGACTTCTAGAAATTTTTTCACCATATCAGAGAAAATAGAGAGCATGCACCTTTGAAAAGTTACAGGTGCATTGCACATACCAAATGGCATCCTTCTGTATACAAATACTCTGGATGGACACGTGAATGCTGTTTTCTCTTAATCCTGGGGATCTAGTACAATTTGATTATAACCTGAATATCCATCCAGGAAGCAGTAGTATTCATGACCTGCTAGTCTTTCTAGCATCTGGTCTATGAATGGTAAAGAAAAATGATACTTTCTAGTAGCTGTATTGAGCCTTCTATAATCAATACACATACACCACCCTGTAACTGTTCTTGTAGGGACCAGTTCATTTTCTTCATTATGAACCACTGTCATGCCACCCTTCTTAGGGACGACTTGGACAGAGCTTACTCAGGGGCTATCAGAAATAGGATGAATAATCCCAGCCTCAAGTAATTTAGTGACCTCCTTCTGCACCACCTCCTTCATGGCTGGATTCAGCCGCCTCTGTGGTTGAACCACTGGCTTAGCGTCACCTTCTAATAGGATCTTGGGCATGCATCTGGCTAGGCTAATGCCCTTAAGATCACTAATGGACCACCCAAGAGATGTCTTGTGTGTCCTTAGCACTTGAATTAGTGCTTCCTCTTCCTGTGGCTCTAAGGTAGAGCTTATGATTATAGGAAAGGTATCACCTTCTCCCAGAAATGCATATTTAAGTGATGGTGGTAATGGTTTGAGCTCAGGTTTGGGAGGTTTCTCCTCTTCCTGAGGGATTTTTAGAGGTTCTATTATTCTCTCTGGTTCCTCCAGATCAGGCTGAGCATCTTTAAAGATATCCTTTAGCTCTAATTCGAGACTCTCAGTCATATTGACCTTTTTTACCAGAGAGTCAATAATATCAATGCTCATGTAGTCGTTTGGGTTGTCTGGATGCTGCATAGCTTTGAGAACATTCAACTTAAACTCGTCCTCATTGACTCTCAGGGTTACTTCCCCTTTTTGGACGTCAATGAGGGTTCATCCAGTTGCTAGGAAAGGTCTTCCTAGAATGAGAGTTGCACTCTTGTGCTCCTCCATTTCCAGCACCAAAAAGTCAGTGGGAAAAGCAAATGGCCCAACCTTGACAATCATGTCTTCAATTATGCCTGATGGGTATTTAATGGAGCCATCAGCAAGTTAGAGACATATCCGGGTTGGTTTGACTTCTTCAGTCAAACCAAGCTTTCTGATAGTGAATGCAGGTATTAGGTTGATACTTGCCCCAAGATCACATAGAGCTTGCTTGGTACAATTACCCTCTAATGTGCATGATATCATAAAGCTTCTGGGATCTTTAAGCTTTTCTGGTAAGCTTTTCAGAATGACTGCACTGCATTCTTCAGTGAGGTAAAATTTTTCAGTTTCTCTCCAATCCTTCTTATGACTTAAGATCTCTTTCATGAACTTATCATAAGAGGGTATTTGCTCAAGTGCCTCTGCAAATGGAATCTTTATTTCAAGAGTCCTGAGATAGTTTGCAAAGCGGGCAAATTGCTTATCCTGATCCGCTTGGCGGAGTTTCTGAGGATAAGGCATTTTGGCTTTGTATTCCTCAATCATAGTTACTGCAGATTTATTGCCTACAGATGTGGGTTGAGAAGCCTTTTTAGAGGGGTTGCTATCAGCACTTGTATGTGTTTGATCCCCCACTGGCGTTTAAATGCCAGGGGTGGAAGCTGGAGTGGCGTTAGATGCCAACTCCTTACCTGTTTCTGATGTCTGAACGCCAGAACTGAGCTTCCTTTGGGCGTTCAACACCAACTCCTTGCCTGTTTCTGGTGTTTGAACGCCAGAACTGAGCATGGGTTGGGCGTTTAACGCCAGCTCTCCACCCTTTTCTGGCGTTTGAACGTCAGAATTATTCCTCTCTGGGCTCTTACTATCCTCAAAGGGATTTTGGGTAGCAGTTTGTTCATTTCTTGGCTTCCTGCTGCCTTGAAGTGAGGTATTTAATGTTTTCCTACTTCTTAATTGAACTGCTTAGCACTCTTCTATTATTTATTTTGATAACTGCTGTTCTGTTTGCTTCAACTGCACTTCCATATTCATATTAGCCATTCTTGTTTCTTGCAATATCTCCTTGAATTCGGCTAGCTGTTTTGTTAGAAAATCTAATTGCTGATTGAATTCAGTAACTTGTTCTACAGGACTGAGTTCATTAGTTATTATTTTAGCCTTTTCTTTCATGGAAGATTCACTGCTTAGGTACAGATGCTGATTTCTGGCAACTGTATCAATGAGCTCTTGAGCTTCTTCAATTGTCTTTCTCATGTGGATAGATCCACCAGCTGAGTGGTCTAGAAAATCTGAGCTTTCTATGTAAGCCCATAATAGAAGATGTCTAACTGCACCCACTCTGAAAATATTTTAGAGGGGCATTTTCTTAGCATTTCTCTGTATCTCTCCCAGGCATCATAAAGGTATTCATTATCTCCTTGTTTAAAGCCTTGGATGCTCAGCCTTAGCTGTGTCATCCATTTTGGAGGGAAATATTGATTCAGGAATTTTTCTGACAGTTGTTTCCATGTCCTTATGCTAGCCTTAGGTTGATTATTTAACCACCTCTTTGCTTGGTCTTTTACAGCAAATGGAAATAGTAATAATCTGTAGACATCCTAATCTACTTCCTTATCATGTACTGTGTCAGCAATTTGTAAAAACTGTGCTAGAAACTCTGTAGGTTCTTCCTGTGGGAGACCGAAATACTGGCAACTTTACTGCACTATGATAATGAGTTGAGGATTCAACTCAAAACTACTGACTCCGATGGAGGGTATACAGATACTACTCCCATATGAAGCAGTAATGGGGTTAACATATGACCCCAGAGTCCTTCTGGACTGTTCATTTCCACTTAGGTCCATGATGGAGAAAGGGAGATGACATGGATTTATTTTACTATTATAAAGAAAATTTTGAAATAATAAAATAAAATAAAATAAAAACTAAAATAAAAATAAAAAATAAAAATTTGAAAATATTTTATGAAGATTTTCGAAAAAGTGGGGAGAAAGAAAGTGGTTAGGATATTTTTGAAAAAGATGTGATTTTTAAAAGGATAAGATTTGAAAAATTTTGAAATTGAAATCTGAATTTTTATAAAAAAAAATCAAAATAATTGCTTAAAAATAGCTAGAAAAGATAATTTTTTTATTTTTGAATTTTATTATGAAAGAGAAAAACACACAAAAGACACAAGACTTAAAATTTTTAAATCCAATGCTCCTTGTTTTTGAAAATTTTGGAGGGAAAATACCAAGGCACACCAAACTTAAAAATTTTAAGATCAAAGCACAAAGAAGACTCAAGAATACCTTGAAGACTCACAAGAACAACAAGAACAAAAGATACAACACCAAACTTAAAATTTTTAGAAAACCACAATAAATTTTCAAAAATTAAAGAAAAATTAACAAGGGAACACCAAACTTAATGTTTGGCACAAGATTTAATCAAAGAAAAATTATTTTTGAAAAAGTTTTAAAAGGAAGATACCCAATTGCCAAGAACATAAGCCAACGCTCTAGCCAAGTGAGCTATAAATTTAACGTATTTTAAAAAGGTATTTAATAAATAAAATTTTTTTTTGAAAACTAAAAATTTGAAAATGCACAAGAAAAACAAGAAAAGACACAAAACAAGACAAACCAAAGATCAAACAAGAAAAATTGACAAGAATAATTTGAAGATCAAGGAAACAAAGAACATGCAATTCAAAAATTGAAAGATAAAGAAAAGCATGCAATTGACACCAAACTTAAAATATGAAAGTAAACTCAAACAAAAGACTCCAAGAAAAATTAAATACTGATAAAGAAAAATAATATTTTTGAAAGATTTTTAAAAGGAATAATAGAAGATGCAATCCTAGTGACTCTAAACAAAAAGACAAATTTGTCCTAATCTAAGTAACAAGATTCACCGTCAGTTGTTCAAACTCAAACAATCCCCGGCAACGGCACCAAAAACTTGGTGGACGAAAATTACACTCACACTATGTAATTCCGCACAACTAACCAGCAAGTGCATTGTGTCGTCCAAGTAATACCTTACGTAAGTAAGGGTCGATCCCACGGAGATTGTTGGCTTAAAGCAAGCTATGGTTATCTTATTATTCTTAGTCAGGATACCAATAGGGTTCTTTAGTTTCAATTGTAAAAAGTAAAAGAGCATGAAATTAGTGATTGTTACGCAGTAATGGAGAATGTGTTGGAGTTTTGGAGATGCTTTGTCTTCTGAATCTCTGCTTTCCTACTGTCATTTTCTTCACGCACGCAAGGTTCCTTCTATGGCAAGCTGTGTGTTGGTGGATGAAGAACTGAAGATTGATGGTTTAGAAGTTATAATAAATTCTCGTTGCAAATATAGTTTCTAAACCAAGCAATCAACCTTTCTTAGAAACGTTTTGGTTGTCACTAGTAACAAACCCCTAAATAAATTGATAACCGAAGTATTTAAACCTCGGGTCGTCTTCTCAAGGAATTGCAGGGAGGTATGTTCTTATTATTGGTTATGAAGATTGTAAATCGGGGTTTTAAAGATGAGGAACAAGTAATTTAAATGGCAGGTAAAATAAATAAATGACTATAAAATAAACTTTTGGCAAGGTATGAGAAATTGGAAGTCCTATCCTAGTTATCCTTATCAATGATGATGAAAATTGAATCTTAATTCCACGTAGTTAACCTTTGCTAGTGCAAGGGAAGGTCAAGTGACTAATTAGTTTGATCTTCAAATCCTAGTTAATTCCTAGAAAAAGATTGGGATTATAGAAGTTCAAGCTAATTAGCAAAGATAGCGATTATCGATCATGTTGTGTCTAATAACTCCTGAGTTACTGATTTCTTAACCAAGACCAAAAGGAGAAAAGTAAATCTACTGGAATAAAAATGTCTTCGGATTGGGAGTAATAGTAACATAAATAAAAGAGAGTAATAATAAACTGAAATACCTCAAAATCATGAATTGATAAAGATATCAAATGTAACATGGGCAGTTATAGCCAAATAAAGAAGTTGAGTTGAACATAGAAATCCATAAACTAAATTGAGAAAACAAATAAAACGAACATTGAACCTGTAATTGAAGAAGATGAAAATATTCCTAATTTCTAAAAATCCTAATCCTAATACCTAAGAGAGAGGAGAGAACCTCCCTCACTAAAAACTACATCTAAACTATGAAAAATGAATTATGATAGCCTGCTGAGTCTCTGCATGTTCTCTGACTTTAATCTGTGTTTCTGGGCCGAAACCTAGGTTGAAATACGGCCCAGAATCTCTGCCAGCGACTTTTGTAATTCTGCAGATCGCGCACGTCACGTGTTTGCGTCCTCCACGCGATCGTGTCACTCAGCGTTTTTCGTATCACGCGTGCGTGTCGTCCACGCATTCGCATCGTTCGTGCAGCTTCCAATCCGCGCGGTTGCGTCCGGCACGCGATCGCGTCACTCTGATTTCTTCCATTTCGCGCGGTCGCATGAGCCATGCGACCACGTGACTTCTCGCTGGTCATCTCCTCAATTCCTTGTGTTTCTTCCATTTTTGCACGATTCCTCTTTATTTTCTAAGTCATTCCTGCCCTATGAAGCCTGAAACACTTAACACACAGATCAAGGCATCGAATGGTAATAGAAGAGGATTAAGATTAGGTCAATTAAGACCAAAGAAGCATGTTTTCAATCATAGAACTAAACTAGGAAGGAATTGTAAAATCATGCAAATCCTATGAATAAGTGGGTGAAAAGCTTGATAAAACCACTCAATTAAATACAATATAAACCATAAAATAGTGGTTTATTAGTGGATCACCATTGTCAATGGCTACCATCCGTCCTCTCAGTGAAAATGGTCCAAATGCGCTGTCACCGCACGGCTAATCATCTGTCGGTTCTCGATCGGTCGGAATAGGATCCATTGATCCTTTTGCGTCTGTCACTACGCCCAACACTTGCGAGTTTGAAGCTCGTCACAGTCATTCAATCCCTGAATCCTACTCAAAATACCACAGACAAGGTTTAGACTTTCTGGATTCTCAAGAATGCTACCAATGGATTCTAGCTTATACCACGAAGAGGAATCTAAGAGATACTCATTCAGTCTAATGTAGAACGGAGGTGGTTGTCAGGCACGCGTTCATAGGTTGAGAATGGTGATGAGTGTCATGGATCATCACCTTCTTCATATTGAAGTGCGAATGAACATCTTAGATAGAAACAAGCGTGTTTGAATAGAAAATAGAAATAATGGCATTAATTCATCGGGACGCTCCAAAGCTCCTTACCCCCAACAATGGAGTTTAGAGACTCATGCCGTCACAAAGTACAAGGTTCAAATCTAAAAAATGTCATGAGATACAACATAAGTCTCTAAAAGTTGTTTAAATACTAAACTAGTAACCTAGGTTTACAGAAAATGAGTAAACAAAGATGGATAGAGCAGAAATCCACTTCTGGAGCCCACTTAGTGTGTGATGGGGCTGAGACTTAAGCTTCTCACGTGCCTGGGATGTTTCTGGAGTTAAACGTCAGGTTGTAACCTGTTTCTGGCATTTAACTCCAACTTGCAACCTATTTCTTGCGTTCAACGCCAGAATGCAACATGGAACTGGCGTTAAACGCCAGTTTACATCGTTTATCTTCGTGCAAAGTATGGACTATTATATATTTCTGGAAAGCCCTGGATGTCTAATTTTCAACCCAATTGAGAGCGCACCAATTGGACTTTTGAAGCTCCAAAAAATCTATTCTGAGTGCAAGGAGGTCAGAATCCAACAGCATCAGCAGTCCTTTTTCAGCCTGAAGTAGATTTTTGCTCAGCTCCTTCAATTTCAGCCAGAAAATACCTGAAATCATAGAAAAACACACAAATTCATAGTAAAGTCCAGAAATATGAATTTTTTCTAAAAACTAAATAAAAATATACTAAGAACTAACTAAAAGATACTAAAATCTACATGAAATTACCCCCAAAAAGCGTATAAAATATCCGCTCATCAGTTTTGCTATTGCCGGAGTTCAATATTGAGATTAAAGACAAAAAGGGAGTGGAGAACAAAGTAGCAGATCATTTGTCCCGAATCCCTTCTGAAGAAGATAGCACCCACCAATCAAGTGTCAATGAGTTCTTCCCTGATGAGCAATTGATGCTGGTTCATAAGGCACCCTGCTTCGCAGATATTGCTAATTTTAAGGCAACTGGGGAGTTTCCTTCAATGATCAGTAAGCATCAAAAGAGGAAACTCATCAATAATGCAAAGTACTTCATTTAGGATGAGCCATACTTATTCAAGAAATGCTCACATGGATTTCTAAGAAGGTGTGTTTCAGAGGAGGAAGGAAGAGAAGTTTTATGGAATTGTCATGGGTCCTGCTATGGTGGCCATTTTGGAGGAGAGAGAACCGCAGTAAAAGTTCTGCAGTGTGGGTTCTTTTGGCCCACCATCTTCAAAGATGCACGAGAGCTAGTGAAGAACTGCAATGAATGTCAACGGGCTGGAAATTTGCCCGAGAAAAATGAGATGCCACAACAATTCATCCTGGAACTTGAGTTGTTTGATGTATGGGGGATTGATTTTATGGGACCATTCCTAACCTCACACTCAAACAACTACATTTTGGTGGCAGTAGATTACGTATCAAAATGGGTGGAGGCCATTGCAACTCCTACAAATGACAACAAGGTGGTTTTAAACTTCCTCAAAAAGAATATCTTCAGCAGATTTGGGGTTCTCAGAGCACTCATCAGTGATGGAGGAAGCCATTTTTGTAACAGACCATTAGAGACTCTTTTCCTAAGATATGGGGTAAAGCATAAGGTTGCTGACGATCGGATTTCTGCAAGTAAGAAATTCACAAATATTATCGCGTTGTAAGTATAGTTTCTAAACCAACAGAGAATCCTTTCGTACAAAATTTTGGTTGTCACCAGTAACAAACCCAGTAAACTTAATAACTGAAGTATTTAAACCTCGGGTCGTCTTCTCAAGGAATTGCAGGGAGGTGTGTTTTATTATTGGTTACAGAAAACAGTATTTTTTGGGTTTTTGAAAGGTTTGAACAAGAGAAATAAATTGCAGGAATTAATAAATCAATAGCTAAGGAAACTCTTGGCAAGGTATGAAAATTAGAAGTCCTATACTAGTTATCATTATCAATTATGATGAGAATTGCTCGTTGCTCCCACTTAGTCAACCTCTAACTATGAAGGTAAGTCAAGTGGATAAATCAATATGAATCCTCAAGTCCTAGTCAATTCCCAAAGAAAGACTAGAGTTAGTGGAATTCAAATCAATTAGCAACTTCCAATTATCAATCAATAAAAGAGTTTGATAACTCAAGAGTCTCTAATTACTCAACCAAAGCCAAGAATTAAATTCTAATCCTAAAAGAAATCCTAAATCCTAAAACCTAAGAGAGAAGAGAGAGCCTCTCTCCCTAAAAACTACATCTAAACATAAAATTTTGTATATGAGAAGTTGTATCTTTGTTGTATGCATTCCCCCACTTTTTAGCCTCTAATCTGTGTTTTCTGGGCCGAAAACTGGGTCAAAAACAGCCCAAAAATTGCCCTCAGCGATTTCTGGTTCGTACAGGTCGCTGCAAAGTCACGCGAAAGCAAGCGTGGATTGGATTTTTGCCAGGTCACGCGTCCGCGTGATCTACGCGTTCGCATCGCTTGGCTTCAAAGAAGCTATAATAAATTATATATCTTTGCGAAGCCCCAGATGTTAGCTTTCCAACACAACTAGAACCGCATCATTTGGACCTCTGTAGCTCAAGTTATGGTCGATTTAGTACCAGAAGGTCAGGCTGGACAGCTTTAGCAGTTTCTTTAGTTTCTTGTATTCCTTCCACTTTTGCATGCTTCCTTTCCATCCTCTAAGCCATTCCTGCCCTGTAATCCCTGAAATCACTTAACGCACATATCACGGTATCTAATGTAATAAGAGAGGATTAATATTAGCAAATATAAGGCCAAAGAAGCATATTTTCAATCATAGCACAAAATCAAGAAGGAGAATGTAAAGCCATGCATTTTGTATGAACAAGTGTATGAAAGATTGATAAAATCCACTCAATTGAGCACAAGATAAACTGTAAAATAGAGGTTTATCAATCTTCCCACACTTAAACATTAGCATGTCCTCATGCTAAGCTCAAGAGAAGCTATAAGAGAGTGAAGAGTAATGGTAAAACTTATGAAATGCAACCTATCTATATGAATGCAACTATATGCAAAATGCTTTTATCTACTTGGTTAAAGGTAAACAAATCTTTTAAGAACAAATATGAACTGGATTTCACTAATTCAAATCACAAAATAAAGTACAAGTAAACTTGCAAAAGAAAATAGCTCATGAAAGCAGGGAACAAAGAATCGAGCATCGAACCCTCACTGAAAGTGTATACACTCTAATAACTCAAGTGTTTAAGGTTTGATTCTCTCAATTCTATACTAATCTTGCTTTCTAAGACTTGCTCTTCATCTAACAATCAACAAAAATTTAATGCACAGATATACATATCAAGAGGTCTTTTAAGGGTTGTAATGGGGATAGGGTCAAGGTAGGATTGTATTTGATCAAGTGGACTAAAATCTGAATTCTTAATTAACCTAAACTTCCCACCTAACTTAAGACAATCCATGTAATTACAATGCAAGATCTAACTACCCATTAACTATGTTTACCACATATTCATGCATCCCAAATTTAAGTACAGTACATATGCATTGCTATCACCAATTACTTTGTGTCATTTTGTCCCCTTTTTATTTTTTATTTTTTTCTTTTTCTTTTTTTTTTCTCTTTTTTTTACTTTTTCTATTTTTTTTCTTAATCTATTTTTTCCTTTTTTAATGTATATGATTAAGGTATTGAATGCATAAACATGTTCTTAACATTTTTCACATTTTCACACAAAGTCTAACATACTCAATTCCCAAACCAAACGTTTCCAAACTCACTTTTCCCACACTTAATTCATGAGCACTTTCACTAGTCTAAGCTAATCAAGGATTCAAATTAAGGACATTATTGTTTTACGCTTAGAGTTAGTGATGAGCTAAAGTAAAGAACAAAGGGGTAAAATAGGCTCAACATTGGCTTGCAAAGGATAATGAAAGGGTAAGGCCATATGGGTATATAAACTAAGTGAAACAAGGCCTCAATCATATAAGTATATGCATACATTAAACCATGGAAATATAGAATCAAGCAAGATATAGATCACAATTTTAGAGAGAGCAACACATAAAAAAAAATAAAATATTGGTTGATAAAATACAACCAATCAAATAGGCTCAAAATCTCACAGGTTTTGTGTGTTCGAGCTCTAAACCATGTTCCAAAATAATATTCTTCAAAAAAGTTTCTCAAATAATTTTTCAATTTAAATTAGTGAAATATTATAAAATAGAGTCTTGAAAAGAAATTTGTTACTT
Organism: Arachis duranensis; assembly: GCF_000817695.3. Classification (NCBI taxonomy): domain Eukaryota; kingdom Viridiplantae; phylum Streptophyta; class Magnoliopsida; order Fabales; family Fabaceae; genus Arachis; species Arachis duranensis. Next base: position 40,247,076 of record NC_029774.3, read on the forward strand.
TAACCAAGTAGTGGTAAAATATGCACAAAATCAAGCAACATGCAATCAAATTAATGCAAATGTAATAACTAACAAGGAAAACAAAACATTGGTGTTGAGAAGAAAATAATTAACCCACAGAAGTCGGTATCGACCTCCCCACACTTAAAGATTGCACCATCCTCGGTGCATGCTAAGATGTGCAAGTGGACGTGTTGCTACAACTGACACTTTTCTCCAAGGATTTGTGCAGATGGACTTGTTTGTCTCCCCATTTAGAGCTTTCCCTTTCCCTTCTTTGGTGGCCATCTTGAAAGAATAGGAAAAGAAGAAAAGTAACCCAGAAATAAAGATAAGAAAATAAATAAAGTATGGGTAGGTTAATGCCAAATAATAAGGGTCTCATTTACATGGTAGCTACAACATGTACATGAGAAAGCAATTAAAGCACATGGCATACCAATGGTGCAAATTTTGCAACAATGAGAGGGAGTGTGTGGGTAATGCAAGGTAGTATAAGTGCATATCAATGCAAATGGAATGCAAGTATCATAAAAGAATAGCATTGACTTATGAATAATAATACCCAATCAGAATAAAACAAGTCATGAAGCACCCAAATAATTCAAGAAAAGATGCAACAGTTGAATAAGAAAATTTAACACCAGTGGATAAGTAATAAATTTAGAAAAGAAAATAAAAATATGCACAAAATTAAAATGCAATGAATGAAAGTATACAAATAAATTAAGTAAAATAGAATGGGAGTGAAGAAGGATGACAAGTTAAAGAGATAAAGAAGTAGAAAGTAAGAAAGGATAAGGAAGAAAGAAAGAAAAGATAAGATATCTAGCGCTGATGTAGTAAAACCGTGCGTCGCATGTGACGCGGACGCATGGGTCACGCGTTCGCGTGATTTCCAAAATCTTCAAGTGACGCGGATGCGTCAGTTACGCGGACGCGTGACTTGATTTGCGCTAATGGCGCAAGAGCAGCCACGCGCTCGCGCAACTCTCTGTCTCAAACGCGTAATTGCCAAAATTTAGGGTGACGCGTGCGCGTGGGTGACGCGCACGCGTGTATGGCTTTTCTTTTAAAATGACGCGAACACATGGGGCATGCGTTTGCGTGGTAGGGCTTGTGCTTCTAGCATGATTCTAGTCCCACTCCATCACAACTTGCTGCCATACACCCATTTACGTCGATTTCGCGGGGTCACGCGTGCGCGTGGGTGACGCGCACGCGTGGATGGCTGGATTCGCAAATGACGCAGACGCGTTAGGAACGCATTTGTGTGGGCATGTTAGTGCCTAAGGCACGCCTCCAGCCACGCTCCCGCGTGACTTTCTGTTCAATTCCCTTTTATCACTAATTCTCCTTTGACGTGGATGCGTCAGCGACGCTGACGCGTCGTGTGCGAATTTTTTTAATGTGCAGAATGCAATGCTGATATGGATGTTATGAATAATTCCAGGTTCAATAAAATAGAATAAAATAAAATAAAACTTAAAAACAAACTAAATGAAATAAAAATTAAAATTCAAAAAGGAACGATCATACCATGGTGGGTTGTCTCCCACCTAGCACTTTTAGTTAAAGTCCTTAAGTTAGACATTTGGTGAGCTCCCTGCTATGGTGGCTTGTGCTTGAATTCATCCAAAAATCTCCACCAATGTTTGGACTTCCAATAAGCTCTATCATTCTCAAGTAAATTTGCCAAGCCTTGAGGGAGTTCTTCGCAAGCTTTGAGCTCCCAAAGTCGATCCTCATGTATGCCCGGATCTCAAATCTTGTATCTACACCCGTCTTGAAGTGGATCATCATTGTCCCAACCGGGTGGCAAGCAGTCTGAATTTTCTACGGAGTACCAAACTCTTCTTTTAAATCTAACCAAATTATCACCAATTGAGCCCTTACATCTAGCTCTTGAAATATCAACCTCGATGAGCCTTGATTTGTAACTCCAACCACCAAACAGTCTCCTCTTATGCTTTATGCCACAAAAGCTTCCTGGGTTGGCCGTCCGTTTCAAGAATACCGTACTCAAGTGGGATAGGAAGATGAACAGAGATAATTTTTATCCACTCAAGTGAAGGAGTAGACAGCAACCTAGGTGAAGAGGTCTCTAATGACCTTGACAAGGCATTTCTAACTCCTAACCAACCTTCCTGAAGAACTTCCAGTCCCACATTATTCTCGGATTCAATCGAAGAAGGATCTTCATATTCAGTGGGTTCATCACTAGGAGGACTTGATTCATGATCCTCATTACCAAGGGAACTTGCTTCTTGATCTATCCCATCCAACTCTTCATAGGGAACATGCCATGGAGGGTGTGCACTAGCCTCCTTAACATCAATCTCAATCTTCTTGGAGGAATACTCTACAATTCTGGATTCCCATGGAGGTTCAACATCTCCTAAGTCTTCAACCACTTCTTCCTCTTCAACTATTATGGCTTCCTCCACTTGTTCCAATACAAAGCCATGTTCCTCATTATCCACCGGAATTTCTAGTATCTCCTTCATGCTACGCTCTTCTATTGATTCTCCACATGTAGCCATGGGAGTATTTTGAGTGCTCAGATGTTGGAAAGCTAACTGATTTAGTACCTCGGTTAAGGCAGTTGTAAATTCTAGTACTCTCCGTTTCATCTCTCTTTGCCCTTGAAGAAGAACACCAAGAGTGTCATGCATTGAAGGTTGAGGTGGATATGAGGGCTCATTACTTGGGAGGAAAGGTTCATGATAAGAGAGTGGTTCATCACTCTCCATATTTTTCACTTGTTGCACAGCACACTTCAATTCCTTGTTCTCAAGTTAAGATTCTTTAGCCATGAAAGCTTCGGGTGCTATTCGGTTTACCGCTCGGTCCAATTGACGCAGGGTTGCTTGAAATTGATCCATTGTTTCCTTGAGATGACTCCTTGACTCTTGTTCTGCTCGAATATCATAAGTAGGATCATAAGGCTCTTGGATTGATAGATATGGATGTGGTGTATATGGAGGTGGTGGTCCTTGGGAGTAACTGGGTTGGAATTGGGGTGGATCTATGTATGGCTTATATGGCTCATAGGGTGGTTAATACGATAGATAAGGGTTAGAATCATGTGATGGTGTTTGGTAGTAGAGGGCTTGTGAGTTTGGTGGTTCAAAGGTATATTAGAGAGGCAGTTCATAAGCATATGATAGGCCTTGTTGGTAACTACAAGGGGGTCCACCATATTCATCATCTTGGTATCCTCCGTGGAATGGTTCTTGACCATAGTAATTTGGTGGAGGTTGATTGTCACGAAGAGTTCCACCATAACTATTGTCTTGGCATGCATTGTAGAATGGTCATTGTCCATGGTATCTTGGAAGGTGTTGTTGCCGAAAAGGTTGATCAGATCCTCGTGGCTCCGTCCATCTCTGATTGTTTTGACCTTGATGCATGTTCCTGTTATAACTTCCATTCCTTTCAACAACATTAGAACCAAACTCAAAGCAACGGGGGTGAGAACTCATTGTAGCTAATAAGAATTAAAAACAAAAATAAAAACAAAAAAAATAAATAGCAAAAGAAAATATTTACAATAACCAATAATAAGGCACACGTTTGCAATTTCCCAACAACGGCGCCGTTTTGACGATCAGATTTCTGCCAGTAAAGAAATTCACAAATATAATCGCGTTCTAAGTATCGTTTCTAAACCAACAGAGAATCCTTTCTTACAAAAGTTTGGTTGTCACAAGTAACAAACCCAGTAAAATTAATAACCGAAGTATTTAAACCTCGGGTCGTCTTCTCAAGGAATTGCAGGGAGGTGTGTTTTATTATTGGTTATGGAAAACAGTATTTTTGGGTTTTTGAAAGGTTTGAACAAGAGAAATAAATTACAGGAATTAATAAATCAATAGCTAAGGAAACTCTTGGCAAGGTATGAAAATTAGAAGTCCTATCCTAGTTATCATTATCAATTGTGATGAGAATTGCTCGTTGCTCCCACTTAGTCAACCTCTAACTATGAAGATAAGTCAAGTGGATAAATCAATATGAATCTTCAAGTCCTAGTCAATTCCCAAAAAAAGACTAGAGTTAGTGGAATTCAAGTTAAGTAGCAACTTCTAATTATCAATCAACAAAAGAGTTTGATAACTCAAGAGTCTCTAATTACTCAACCAAAGCCAAGAATATAGAAAGCTAAATTAAAATAATATATCTGAAATACCTCAAATTGCATTAATAAAAGAAATCAAATCTAATATGGAAAAGTTCATAAATTAAATTGGGAAAATAAATAAAAGGAACATTGAACCTGGAAATTGAGAAGTAGAAATTCTAATCCTAAAAGAAATCATAAATCCTAAAACCTAAGAGAGAGGAAAAACTACATCTAAACCTAAAATTTTGTATATGAGAAGTTGTATCTTTGTTGTATGCATTCCCCTACTTTATAGCCTCTAATCTGTGTTTTCTGGGCTGAAACTGGGCCAAAAACAGCCTAGAAATCGCCCCTAGTGATTTCTGGTTCGTACAGGTCACTGCAAAGTCACGCGGATGCGTCGTCCACGCGTTAGCGTGGATTGGATTTTTGCGAGGTCACGCGTCCGCGTAATCTACACGTTCGTGTCACGTGCCTTCAAGGCAGCTATGACAAATTATATATCGTTGCAAAGCCCCGGACGTTGGCTTTCCAACGCAACTAGAACGCATTATTTGGACCTTTGTAGCTCAAGTTATGATCGATTTAGTACCAGAAGGTCAGGCTGGACAACTTTAGCAGTTTCTTCAGTTTCTTGTATTCCTTCCACTTTTGCATGCTTCCTTTCCATCCTCTAATGCCCTGTAATCCCTGAAATCACTTAACGCACATATCACAGCATCTAATGGTAATAAGAGGGGATTAATATTAGCAAATATAAGGCCAAAGAAGCATATTTTCAATCATAGCACAAAATCAGGAAGGAGAATGTAAAGCCATGCATTTTGTATGGACAAGTGTATGAAAGATTGATAAAATCTACTCAATTAAGGATAAGATAAACTGTAAAAGGGCGGTTTATCAGTTGCCACACCTTATCACCCCCAAACAAGTGGGCAGACAGAGATATCCAACAGAGAGCTAAAAAGGATATTGGAAAAGACTGTGGGAGCATCAAGAAAGGACTGGTCGAAAAAGCTGGACG
>NC_029774.3:40252261-40286497 GCF_000817695.3 Arachis duranensis
TGGGCGTATAGGACAGCCTTCAATACACTAATTGGGATGTCCCCATATCAATTGGTGTATGGTAAGGCTTTTCACCTGCCACTAGAGCTTGAACACAAGGCTTTCTAGGCTCTCAAGTTATTGAATTTCGATAGCAAAGCTGCTGGTGAAAGGAGGCTCTTGCAACTGCAAAAATTGGAAGAATTCAGATCCCAAGCCTATGAAAATGCCAAAATGTTAAGGAAAAGGCAAAGGAAAAACATGACCTCAAGATTGCACCAAGAAGCTTTGACTCCCGACTGAAACTTTTCCCTGGCAAATTAAGATCAAGGTGGTCAAGCCCTTTTCTTATCACCAAGGTCTCTCCTAATGGACATATAGAAATCATGGAAGAAAAGTCACAGGAGACCTTCATTGTAAATGGGCAAAGGCTCAAGCATTACTTGGGTGATACAAGGGAAAGGCCTAAGACAAAATACAGACTCGACTGAAAGAGAGGAACATCAAGCTAGTGACGATAAAAGAGCGCTTGTTGGGAGGCAACCCAACCAAAGGTAGTTTTCTTTCCCGCATTGCAAGGAGCTAAGTTTGGTGTTACACACCAAAGAAAGTTAAGGGTGACTGTGTAATTCTAAGTTTGGTGTTCCACCATGGATTTTATTAAGAACACTTTGCACCCTCAGCATGGCTAGTTATCAGTTCCAAACAATCAGAGAAATTACTCAAAAGTTGTTTATTTTCTAATCTCTAGTCTGTTATCTAGTTAATAGTAGTTTTCTGGTTCATAGTTACTTTTCTAAATAAATGTACTTGATGTTGTCTGCATAAATTTAATTTACTACATAAGGCAAGAAATCAAGTTTGGTGTTCACACACCAATCTAAGTTTAAAAGCCTACAAATATACATGCATGCTAACAATCTCTCAAGTGCTTGGGGAACAAGCAACTTTCAGTAGCTTTTGCAGGAATTCAATCAACTCCTGAAGGAATTATGCATTATCATCAAAGGACACTAAGGCCACAGATGGTGATAGCAGAGAGGAATCAACTAGGAGGCACCACCAAGAGGTTATATTGTTACTTAATTCCACCTGTTTTGGAATGTTTAAATTGGAAATCTGAATGTTCCCATATTAATAGTCAATTTTAGCTTTAGTCATTTTGCATCCTGTTATGTTTAATTTTGCAATAAGTATGCTAGCCTAAGTGTGTGTGCTTTCACTTTCACTTGATTAGATGCTTGTCTTGTCCCCTGAGTATTTTTAATTTCAATAAAAGAAATATTTGAACATGAAGTGGAGTAGTTCCTTTTTAGCAAGGTTTGACATAATAGCAAATGGTGGTATGTGTATTTGATTGTGTGGTAGCTCACTCATAATGAATAAAAGGATAGATTGTTCTCTTTCTAAGTAAAAATTAGCTTACTGTCTATGAATCTTAGCAAATAAAATTTCTTGGTTGAAAGAAAAACAAATAAAAAGAAAGAAAAGAAAAGCCAAAAGTGGCAGCAAAAACAAAAGAAAGAAAGGAATAAGGCTAGACACCAATAGCTTGGACCTTAGGACATATGCCTGTGGTGTCTATGTACTAGGATCTACTTAGATGACTAGGTTCTATGGAGTGCTTTAACACTTGGTAACTTGGGTTAACTAATCTAGGATTATCAACCGAAAGTCCATTATCAAGAGTAACCTAGTTACAAGACATTTAGTAACCCAAAGAGGTGCTGGGCATCAATGTTCTAAGAAGAATTGTGAGCCAAGTGTCTGTAGTGAATAATGTGTTAAGTACAAATAAGCTAAGAAACTGCTACAACACATGACACTAAGCTAAGTTTACAGGAAAAGAAAATGAAGAAAAGCAACTACCAAGAATAAGTAAATAATAAGAGGTCATAGCAGTGTGTTAATTGATGCTTGAAGGAGGCATTCTATACTTAATGATCAATAAGAAGTTAGCTACTGCATTGTCTGCATAAAATCCCATGAGCTTCTAATAATGCTTGCCGATATGAATACTCCCTTCTGTTTCATTCTTTCTTCTTAATAAATTAAGTACTTGCTTAGGGACAAGCAAGATTTAAGTTTGGTGTTGTGATGCCAGGGCATCTTAGGCTAGTTTTACAAGCCTTTTTCTTTGTTTTTGGTAGGTTTTATGCACTTTCTTGAGTTATAAGTAAGCCATTTAGATAGAAATTCATGCATGCCTAGAATCCTTCAACCATGAGTAATTTAATGCAATTTTATGATGGTTTATGCTATGATTGCTTGCATGCTAAGAATGATAAGAACTCTTATAATTTTAGGAAAGCTTTGCGTACGCGTGGGTTAGCTGACGTTGGCCCTCCAACGTTGAATCAAACGCCAATGACAGCAAGCTTTCTGGTTTTTCCCGAATTGATTGAAATGGCATTTGAGTCAACGTCGGACCTCAAACGTTGACTAAAACATGAAGCATCAGGATTCCAAATTTCACACAGATCTCTTCTCAACACCAGGGGTAACCAATTGGAGCCATCTTCAACCCAATTCCATCAAGGTCAAAAGCCCAATTCAAGGCTTGAAGATCAATAGAAGAAATTGTATAAATAGTTTAGAATTTAAGTTAGAATGGGGACTTTTACCATTTTTTTCCATCTTTGTAGCTTTTCTTACTTACTGCACTTTTGAAATCAGAATGTTTCTTTCAATTGTAATTTCCATTTTGAGAGCTATGAACAACTAAACCTCTATCATTGGGTTATGGAGCTCTATTGTAATTCAATGGATCAATAGTAGTTTTCATCTTCTTTTTCTTTCTTTTCTCTTGATTTTTGTTAGAAAGCTTTCGGTCTTAATTCTATTGGATAGTTGTCTTGAGAGAGAAGCTATCCATAATTGAAATTCTTCAGAGCCTTGAGAGACGAATGAAGAATTCATGCTAGAATTGCTTTCTCACATTGAATTAAATTGGGGTTTGGATGGATATAGTGACATGTAATCCTACCAATACTTTGATCTATGAATTTGTGTGAAATAGTCAGTGACCGAACTTCAACTCTTTTCACGAACAATTAAATCAAGACATTGGGTAATTGTTCATGCTTAGAGAGATTGGTGAGCCAAGACATTGGGATCCAATCGTCTAAGATTGCCAAGCAATGTCAATGAATTCATTGATTGAGGAAGAGATGAAGATGATTTGATCCGGAGGATTCAATATCTCCTAAAACCCAATGATTCCCCCATCTCTGATCTTACCCATTCTATTTACTTTCTGCAATCTTTAATTTCATGCTTTATTCCCCATTTCCCATTTAATTTCCAACAATTTAAGATTCTGTCATTTAATTTCTTGCAATTTAAGTTTCCCTCCATTTTACATTCTGCAATTCCAATTTCAATCTTGATTTCGCTCAACTAGCATAGGTTTCCAATTATAATTGCTTGATCTACCAATCCCTGTGGGATTCGACCTCACTCTTTTGTGAGTTTTTACTTGACGACAATCCGGTGCACTTGCCGGAAGGAATTTGTCAAAAGGCAAATTTTCGCGTACCAAAGTGTCTCGGATCCCTCGACACCTATAGCTGAGGTGGTGAACACCCGACCATACTGATGTGCTCTCCTTGCACCTTGCTTCTACTTCTTCAGACAGTTTGCGGCTTTATGTCCTGCCTTACCACAAGAATAGAACAAGCCCCATCCGGCCTTGCATGGGGCTCCTGGATGGTGACTTCCGCACCTAGCACAAGCTTGCTCGTTCTGAGACTAATTCCCAAATTTCCTTCCCTGGGAGTTATTGTTATTGGACCTCTTGAAATTGTTCTAACCCTGAGTCTGGTGTGATCCAGAACTTCCACGCATGAAAGACGGACCTCTAGGAGCAAAGCTTTTTCCTCGGTTCTGTAGGAATGGTCCCCTATGACTCCATCTCTCTACAGCTGCCTTCTTCACACACTCTTCAATAACCCTACTCTTGTTCACTAACTCTGAGAAAGTTCTGATCTCCATTGGTCCCACTGAACTGAAGATATCGCTCCGGAGTCCTCCTTCATACTTAATACACTTTCATTCCTCAAAGTCTCCCGGAGCTCCCTGACACATACGGGAGAACCTGAACAGCTCCTCAAACTTGTCAGTATACTCAGATACGGACATAGCACCCTACTTCAGCTGCAGTAACTCGAGTTCCTTGGTCATCCTGGCAGAATTTGGAAAGTACTTTTTATAGAACTCCTCTTGGAAGGAATCCCAGGTGATAGGGTCATCACGCTGTTGTAGGAGACGTCGGACTCCTTGCCACCAATGCGATGCTTCCCCAATGAGCAAATAGTTAGCAAATTTAACACACTACCCTTCAGGTACCATCTGTGCTTGCAGTGCTCGCTCCATAGCCTAAAACCAGGTATCAGCTTCAGTCGGGCTAGTGGTTCCCTTAAACTTAGTTGGATTAACCTTCAAGAAGGTTGCCAGTGTCATCGGTCCCTGAGCTCCACTTCCGTCATTGCCATGGTTGTTCATCTGTTGCCCAAGAGCCTCCGCAGTGACCTGCATAGCAGCAACCATGTTCTCCAATGCTGTCATAAAGTTTACTGGGCTATTTGTGTTGGTTCCCGGTCCCTGAGTACTAGTACGACCTTTCCCACGACCTCGACCGCATCCACGATGCGCCATCTGGTTCCTATACACACCAGTCTCAATATCAGGAGTTTAGTGCTTTAAAGTCCCAAATGCATGCTCATGAACATTTATGCCAGTTATATCAATTAGATATCCTAATAGCACATAACACACATAAAGAGAATGCACAGAAGCATAGTCAGTCTGTCCCTCAAAATCTATAGGAACGAACTGCTCTGATACCATAATGTAACATCCTACCATACAGAGTCTTATGCTTAAGTCATAAAACAAAGATGGCAAGGCATTATGACCTCAAAATTAAAATTTAGTATACATAGTAGTGGAAACAACGTTTATAATTAGGAGCCTTTGAAGAAAAAGGGGTAAAATAAAATTGTAAATTAAAAAGCGCAACACTCCAATCAATAACGTAACATAATGGATAAAGGATAAGTTAACATAAGAATATAAACAGATGAGTGCCAAAAATATGAATATCAAAACTCTAGATCCGGTTGCGAAGATAACTGGTCCGATCATAGAAGTATATACATATATAGAAAGTAAGGAACCCAAAGGAAACCCAATAGGCGAATTACAAAACCTGTTCTCCAAAATCACCTCTAAGAGGAGTCAACACAGTATGTATTATTTAGTGGAGATAATAAGTATCTAAGCAAAAATATAAAACCAAAATAAAGTCCCAAGAACCAAGGATCTTTGCTAATCCGGAAGTCTCCAGCATACCTCAGCGAGGAGCCTCACGTCTTGCAACTGAAAATCACAAAATCTGCATGGGTGAGAACCGGAGGTTCTCAATATGGTAACAGTGCCCACATATCTAACATGTAATGTCCTGGAAAAACCGAAGGCAATCCTAGAACTTCCAACAGATAAATCAAAGCTTATAAACAGACTAAACCATAAATGGCAACTAACTAAAGATCTTCAGTCTAGCTAATACTTCCCTTTCTAAATCCTTCAGACCTCCCAACCACCAGTAGTAATATAATATGGCAAACACAATTATATCAGACAAGGAGATATACAAATAGGGAACAAATACGATATTTAGACAATTAGCAAGTAATATGCAGTCAATTAGGCAATTCTAAACAATTCACATAATATGCATATGATGTATGCCTGTCCTAGTGGCTGATGAGTCTCATCTGTCAGTTATAAAGCCAACCCGACAAGTCCTGGTAGCTAACCATTGGATTGTCCCTCTGTCGTGCATCCCCAACTCGAGTTATTCACAACATAATTCATAATTCATATCCAACACCCTCATTTGTGTATATTCACGAGGGCGAGCTCATTCGGAACTTTCACAGTGTCCAGCCACACTTACGACATAGGGTCAGTAGAGTATCGAGTCTCCACTTGGAGCACGTGGTGGCTAGACACTGCTTTCACCCAGGAAAACTCGTATCTCAAATAGTGAAAGTGCAACATTCACATCTCATTCAATAAGCATATATGCAATCATACTCAACCATAATTCAACAATGGCTCAGTCATAATTTGGCAATAACTCAGCCATCCGTCTCATAATTCAATCCATAGCCAGCCAATTTATTAGCAATTACAGCACTTCGGCTTATGGCATATAATGCACTTCCACCACCATCCTCCGTATCTCATACAATCATCTTTGATCATTAATTCTCCCCTTTCTTCATTCACAAGTTACCACATTTCCTAGCTCATTCTTATTGCTAGGCATATCATAATGAATTAAAACATAAGGGGTGAGATCAGAGGCTTAGAAGTATGAAATTTAGCTTTAAAAACTCAAAAATGAACAGGGTCACGCGTGCGTGTCGCCCACGCGCATGCGTGGAAAGTCACAAGTCATAATGATGTGTATGCATCTACCAGGCGCGCGCGTGGATGGGAGAAAAGCCAAGTGATGCCTGCGCGTCAGCCACGCGTACACGTGGGTGCGTTTTGTGCCCTACACACAAAGCCAGCGCAATTCCCGCACAACTCTCGGGAATTCGGCTCGGGCAATTGAATCAGCACATCGACGCATACACGTCCGCTAGGCAGACGCGTGGGTAGTGAACATTTGAAAATGGCGTGTGCATGTCGGCTACGCTTATGCGTGGGAGTACGTTCTGCCAAAAATTTTACTAAGTTAAAAACTGCAGAATTCACAGTTTCAAACCCAATCTTCCGACGAGCATAACTTCTCCGTTTCAAATCATTTTTTACCCGTTCTTCAAACGGTATACACATCCCGGATCAATTTCATTTCTAAACAAATTTGGCAAAAATCAGGGATCTGGAGTCCAAGTTATGCTCTGTCAGAGTATGCCCAAAAACCACATTTTCATACAAAACCACAAAGTGCCATTTTCAAAACAAACCAATTCCAACCCTTTTTAAAATCAACCGAAACATACCAAATATTAACATCAAGCCTCCTCAACTCATACATTAACATTTTTATCAAATTCACAAACCACCATCCCACCATTTTAACCCATCTCAATCAAATAACTCAATTTCAAACACATTATCATGTCATATATTCTTCCTCATCCCAATTTTCAACAATACCATTTCCAATCAACCATCATTACATACAATCAATATCATCCTCACCATTAACATGGTTTGACTCACAATTCAACCTCAACCAATCATCAACATATATCAAAATATGCATATCTTTCATGCATCATACCATCAAAACATCAATATTCATAATCACATATATGACCACACAATATACCTCAACCATTCAACAACATCAACAATTTAATTCCTATCTTAGAGCCTCTAGCCTAAGTTTTCACACCATATTACATTTTAGATACAGGAAACTGAGACCATACCTTAGCCGATTTCCCTGCTCAACCCGGAGCACTTCCAAATCACTTTTCCACAAGCTCTCAAGGCTTCAACACCTCCAAGAACAGATTTTTAACACCCCAAAGCCCTTTTCCAAGCTTTCCAAAACCTCAATCAAGCTTCAATATTCACATACACACTACCTAAGCCACAATTATCACATCCAGACACAACAACTCAATACCCAAACATCATAAACCAACAAATTCCACTAGAATTGAGAATCTTACCACACCTAAGGATCAAGGAGACAAGATTAAGCCTCTCTTTCAAGTTAGTTGGATCCTATAACATCGAAGAGCCCAAAATCTCAACACTTTTTCTCCATAAAATTCGAATTTAAGGCTGAGAAAACTGGACTAAAATCATGGCTTACCTCAAGAACCAAATAGTGAGTTTTGTAGAGCTCGTCGTGGTGAACGCGTGGCCGCAAACGGTGCGGCAATCGGAGCTTCGGATCAAAAGTTATGGTCTTTGAAAATCAAACAAGGGAGAACTTTGGAAGAGTGTTCTTCCCCTTTCCATTTTCCTTTTTTCAGCGTGAGTGTGGTTTAGAGAGGAGAGAGAGTGCTGTTTTTAGGGTTTTATGTTTAGTTTAGTTGGACCAAAGGCCCAATATGGGTCCGATTGGTCCGGTTTGACCCGTTTGATCCAATCTTGGACTGATTTCTATAAAATTGGTATCGAAAAATTCTAGTTTCAATCTCCTCTATCATATTAAGCCATAAAAATCACATTTTTGCCTTTCTATAATAAATTCTAATTTATGGTTTAGTTAGTCATTAATTAACCGGGTTTTACATCTTCGACATGAACATGATTGCATTTTCTCCACAAAAGCACTTTGGTGAGACGCCATCTTTGCCATCCTTCCCGTTAGGAACCGAGCTCGCAGCGCATTGGTCTTGTCTTCCTCCACCTCCACTTCTCGAGCTTGATGATACTCCATCGGATGCCATGAGATGAAGTATTTCCTTTTTTCGTTCACCCACTTCATCCACTTCACCGTTTCTGTGCATTCGAATGATTAGGGTTCAAGAATTTGAAAGATCGGGGGTGGTGGTGAAACGGCATCGTTTTGGTGCATGGGGACTAATATGTCCTGTTTTCAAGAGTTACAGGTCACGTGTGATCCCGTAACGGCCAAGTCAGTATCACGGGAGCTACGTCAGACTTTTTCGTCGGATCCAACGGAGTGACTTTAACGGAGGGGCACATTTGTCCACATTTTGGAGGGGTCAGAGACATGAATGTATTTTCGATTCTCTGAGGACAAAAATATCCGCGGAAAAAAGGATCAGGGACTTATTTATCCTTTTCTCTGTCTTTAATTATTTTATTTTATTACTTGTTTTAGTTTTATTTGTTAATCATAAAAACTTTGATTTTGAATTGTAACCATCTTTTTTAAATTTCAAATTTGAGGTGAAGTTTCAGTTTGGAAATATTACTACAACAACAAAGAACTTTCAATTTATTTCCCTAGTTGATTTTTATCTCACTTCTGCCTTCACTTCCTCCGAAGTCTGAATAGTCACCACAATCTTGCAATGCATCACTAACAACGATAATACCAAGAACAACAACAATCATTCACAAAATAAATTTCAAAATCGATTCAACAATAAAACATAAATAAAAGTGGGTAGCGAAATAGTCGACGATAGTGAGCAAAATGATAGAAAGACAAACGTTGTTATGACAAGTGATAGAGGAAATCGAAGTGGTTGCAAGTTGCAACATCTGCAAAAATGTATCTCCGTTATTTAGTTATTTTAATTTTGTCAAATTAATACTAACTTTTAGAACTTCTTTAGCACATTAATATTTCAAATGAATTGTTTAAAGTTTACGCTTTCTTTATCATTCATGTCCACCATTAAATCATTAGTTGAATCTATTGGTAACTCTAAATGTGTAGATCACATGAAAATGGAAATTACGAAAACAAAATATCACCCTTTAGTATAAAAATTAGAGCTTCTTTAGTTTGAATTTTTATTTTTAGCTTTTAATTACATTTTATTTTTCTTCTGCAAAATCTTAAAAATAGAAAACGAAAACCAAACAATCCCTTATGCCTCACAAATTTTGAAACACGAATTTAACATCATTACATCATACAAATACCAAATTTAAGTAGAACAAACAAACCACGAACCAGGCAATTCAAACAACATTAGTAGAATATGTTCTGAGAAATAAGCCATAGTTTAAATAGCAACAGTTTAAATAGCAACATAATAGTAGGAAAAACAGAAAGTGATAAAACAATGAAAACATGATAAGCGTATTCTTTATCTAAAATGGCTTTCAAGCAGAAAGTAATGTTTAGTGTGTTTTATATTTATTATGGTCTATTAATATATTTTTTTATAATAGCTTTTGATTTACATTTAATGAAATCTAACAGTTAACAATAAGACACAATCAATAAACACAAAGTTATTGTGCATATTTTAGACATAACCCAGAGCACTCTTTAAAGATGCAAGGATTTAATTTTCTTTTAGAACTTTTTTTGCACTGAATTTTATTGAAAACTTAAAAAATCTAAACTTTCCAATAATGATTTAATATGTAATTCTTAAAAAGTTAACTAATCTATCAGTTCTTATTTATTGTACCAAACTTTAAAAACACTTGGAAGTTGACAGGACGGGTATTAATTAATTTAGACACCACAAAAATTGTAACTCAATTTAGAACTTATTTAAACTCTATTAAATTGTTAGAAAAAAAAATTTTTAGTGTGTTTGACAAAATTTCAGTAGCAAAAATAAAAATACTAAAAAATATATATTTTTTCTAGAAATTATAATTTTTATTTTTTTAAAAAAATTGTTTTTGACTAAAAAAAGATGTTTTTAAATAATAAATAAGTCAAAAAATATTTTTGTATTGTTGTACTCAAACATAATTATTAAATAAAAAAAATATTTTTATATGAAATATTTTTAACTGCAACGGCAAGGATTATATTATGTATCATGAAATCCCTTAACTCAAAACTTAAGCAGTTAAATAAAAACACATGAATGATCGTATATTTAACATTATGTATATTGTATCTGTATTTGAGTGATAAGTGTCACTAAAGAAAAAGAGCCAACTTCACTCATTTATCATCAAACTAAATTAAGTCATTTACATTAATGCTTTCCCTCTTCAGAATCAGTAACAGTTACACAAGATTCTGCAGTTAGAATAAAAAACATGTGACATCCTATTTACAACGTGCTTCTATTCCCATATCAAACCTCAAAAAGGGTTCAATCAGAGTAGTCAGTGAGTTATGTGGAGTTATGAAACAAAGATTCAGAGGAAAAAAGAAAATGTAATGATTCAATTTGAACCTGGTCATAACTTGGAGATGGTTCTGTGTTCACTTACACTACCAGAAAGCCGGCTAATAACCTGCCACAACTGCTGCTTTCTTCCGGTTCTCAAAGGAGCCGAATAGGAGTGACGTCGAAAAGATCCCGAATCTTGCCTTCCAAATCTTGCTGAGGAGCTGAATATCTCAAATGATGACAAACCTTTTTCGATATCACTTCCAGAAGTATAGTTGGCGGCAGAGAATTGACGTTGGAATTGGAAATGATCTGGTAGTTGACTAGAAACATTATCCAAATCAAGAGATAAATCCTCCTGGCTAGAATTTCTTGTACCTGCTTCTTTTGCCTCATCACATTCATTACTCACAAGTTTTAGAGCCTGAACAACTTCACCCATGAAAGGACGGTCCGATACCTCTGGTTGAACACACATTGAAGCAATAGCTGCAACTTTGGCCACACTATCCCAAGGCACATCAGTCCCTAGAGACGGGTCTATTATCGCTTCCAATCCTTCTTTACTTGTGAGCAAGGGACGAGCCCATGCAACAAGATTCTCTTGACCGGGTGCTTGCGACATATCTACTGGTTTTCTTCCTGTTAGAAGCTCAAGTAGAACAACACCATAGCTGTACACATCGCTCTTCACAAGAAGATGGCCAGTCATTGCATACTCCGGAGCCACATATCTTCAAACATTGGAAGAAAATAGATATTACAGAGTGCACAATCGAGTTTCAAGTTTCGAATTCTAGAAAGAAAAACTTCATACCCAAAAGTTCCCATGACACGAGTTGATATGTGTCTGTTCTCTTCGTCGGCTGCAATTCTAGCTAATCCAAAATCAGATACTTTTGGTGTAAAATCATCTTCCAACAAGATATTACTAGACTTGAAGTCCCTGTGTATGACAGGGGGGCTTGAATCTTCATGCAGATAAGCCAGACCGCGTGCAGCACCGAGAGCGATCTTAATCCTAGCACTCCAATCAAGTGGACTGTTTTCCCTGTCAACACCTACCAAGCATAAAATCAAAGTTAAACAAGTATTTAACCTGAAGAAATAAACAAGCGACATGTTACTTAAGGCCGAAGGAAGCAAATGAGGAAAAGATTAGTACCATGTAAATGGGATTCCACGCTGCCATTTGGGATGAGTTCATAGACGAGGCAGCGGAAGCTAACCTCGGTGCATATACCAATAAGCTTAACCAAATTTCTGTGGTGAAGGCGGCTAAGCATCTCAACTTCAGCTAAGAATTCACGGTCACCATGATGATCCTCCCTTTTGAGAACCTTGATTGCTGCTTTTGTCCCATCTTCAAAAATACCACTATAAACCCGACCAAAACCACCTTCTCCAAGTATCCTTGAATCGTTAAAGTTATTGCTGGCTTTCTCAATGTCGTTCGCACTGAAAGTCTTAGCAGATCCTTTATAAGCAGCAATGCTAGATCGAAATGATGATGAGGCCGAAGCAATTCCCCCAGCTGCTAATGATTCAGTAGTTCCTGTGAAATTCATATGTTCATTGCATAATCAAGAGGCTGATACATGAAAGTATTAGTACCTTTATCTTAAGAAATTATGGCTGCTAATTAGGTCTTGCAGTGTTACAACCCTTTTCGTTTTATATATATATTGATTAAATCAAACATACAAATATAATCGTTGTTTCATCTGCTGAGTTACTATTTGCTTATGTATTTTATTGGTTAATAATGGATTTTAACAATAATGATTAATTTTTGCATAGAATTCCATTTGCAAAAGCCTGGATTGTAATTTGTACCGTTTCTCTTACTGGAATATTTTGTAGTGTTTAATGATCAAAACCAAGAAATAGTTGATGACAGAACAGTACTGCACTAATTCACCATATAACCAGATGTTACAAGCAGCATTACCTTGTGTTTTGGTAACAGAACGTGGCGAAACACGCGGGGTTGATGTTGGCTGGCTTACATGATGTCTATACTTGAACAAGGCCCAACCAGCAGCCAATAATAAAACAAGAGCAAGAAAAACCGAGAGAGCAATAATAGCAATGATGCCCCTACTAAGTCCATCTTTGTGATGCCTCTTCTGTATGTCCACCCCAAGGGGCTTTATCATTCTTCCATTGTTACCATTATTTGAATATGGACCACCGTATATCGACGAAATGCTTGAAGGTGGTAGAGGAGGAGATGGTGGTAAACCTATAAACAAAGGAACCGATGAAAAATTCTCTACCCAAAATACTCATAAAGAGAAGGTGACAACTCACATGATGTTGCGTGTGAAGCGAAGTTGATAGTCGTTAGATGACAATTTAGTCAAGCATGTCAAAACATCTCACGATTCTTAACTATTAACTTTACATAAAGATAACTTGAATTCCACTTAAAAGAGAATGGTGACTACTTTCATGTAAAGTGGTAGTTGAGAATTGTCAAGTGACAATTAAATCAAACATGTCAAAATATCTAACGGTCAATCAACTGCATGTGAGTTTTCACCGTTGAATGCAAGAATTTGAGAATCCAATCCATATATATATATAAGTATATACCTGGATAGCTAACATACAAGACTTCATAGCTACCAAAGTAAGAAGATTTTATTGCAACATTCTTCTGCCAAAATCTCTGAGAGTTCAGTAAGGCAGTAGTGTGATCAAAGCCTTCCCCAATGGGTACCAAGAAAATGAGAGCATCAGTTTTATCTGGATCTTGGCTTGCCGCTTCGGCTCCCATAATTCGAACTTGACTTTGTGTCATGAAAACCCCTGCAGCAATCTCGGAAGCAAGCTCTGAAACCAAAGGGAAGAAGGTATACAGAGAAACACCAAGGCGAAGACCAACTTTCATGGGAAGGACACATCTGCATGGTGCTCCAGGTGGAGAATTTGTGTAGGGCTCTGAACAAATAGTTGATAAACAATCTGAAACAACATAGAACGTAGGTATTAGTAAATATAATTATATAAACCTTGCAATAAGAAAATATGGAAATAAAAGAGCTAACCTTCATTAGGAGGTGGTGGAGGCAGTGTGTGAATTTGAGGCAGGACTGGCTTCTTAGGACTCTCCGCAGGAGACCGCGAAGGAGATACTTTAGGAGGATGAAATAGAACTTGCAAAGAAACATAACGAATGTTGAAAAGGATAAGTAGATGAGAATGATGAAAATATAAGATTTTGTTAAGTAGTTCCAGTAAGTATGGAATTTCAGAACTTCTTACTTTTGGTTGGGTGAGGAGATATTATGAACCATGGAGAAGGAGCCGGAGAAACCTGGCTGGCTGGTGAGGAAAGTGTAGAACCTACCATGTGGAAAAAGGTTCGGTAATTTAAAATTTCTACATATCATTTATTTAATGAAACATCTTACAAATCACTGTTCTTTATTAGGAACCTGTGTTTGCTGGTGGCGAAGCATGATGTGTTCGTCCCGTTGTCGACAGTGGTGGAGGAATTTGGTGATCTACATAAAATAACCAAGAATGTTATATTAAATTGCAGCTAAAATACTGGCAAAATTCGATAGATCAGGTAAGGTAACACATCAAACCTTGGTGTTCTGAAGTTGGAGGGGAAACCGAATATGATAATGTAGGAGCAGGGCTGGTGGCTATACTCCTAGAGTGATGTTTATAAGATGTGGTTAATGGTGAAGATGCAGGGGAATGATATTCTTTTTCTGATGCAGATTTAGGAGGAGACACCGGAGGGGCAGGAGCATGATGAAACTGCCTTGAATTATGTACTGCATGGGCTACAACAGAAAGAACACATAAATAAATGAAGTGAGGTATGTCATATGTGTCTTTATTATAGAAGTAAAACCGTTTTGTAAATTACTCGAATAATCTGAAGCTTGAATAATATTGTTACAGAAACTTTATGCTGTTAGTATAACTCACCAGCCTCAATTCTAACAATGCACTATGTCAAAAGTAGATCAATGTTACCATATATACCTTGAACAGGGGAATGTACTACAGCTGGCAGCGGCATAGGTGCTTTGTACAATGGTGCCGAAACTGGTTCTCCCCTTCGTTTCCAATCGAAGCTTCTGGAAGGAGTTAGTGCCGGAGAGACAGCAACAGGTACTGCCGGAGAGACAACAACAGGTACTGCACAACAGGTTTAGCACCATTTAAGTATTTACAAGTTGAAAAAGAATAGAAGAATAGACTTTTCAACAGAAAAGAAAGGAAGACATTACAGCAATCAGATATAATGTTTAAGATTCTTGGACCATTGAATATATGAGAAACCCGTACATTTTTCGTGACAGCAGATATTTCGTTAGAGGCACTATTGAAATAACTAAATAGAATCTTTTTGTCAAACTATGAACCTGGCAATTTTGATGGAGATACTGTTGGTGGTGAAACTGGGTGGAAAGGTGGTGGTGCAACTTGTGCTGCATGAATACAACATAAGAAAAAATAATTAGGCAAATTCAAGTGATCATTCTGATCAAAGAAGAAAGCTGGATACTTCAATGATGATGTCTTCACATGAAGATCACATTGTAAACCGTTAGATGGTTTAAGGCAATAAGATTTACCAGGTGATATGGAAGGAGTTATTTCTGGAAAAACAAGACCGCCAACTGATTGGTTATTTTCCATTTTCCATGGTGGGGATGCAAGAAAATCTGTGCTTCAATGAAAACCAGGAAGTTTAGAATAATATCGTTGAATTCGAAGAAGATATGATAGTCTATATATGAACATACTTGGTGATGCTGGCTCTTGGGTGTGAATATGACCCTTATTTTCAGTTTTGTTATGAACAACAGGAGCTAAACTTCCTTGATGAATAGGTTGGCGAACTGGTGAATTTTCGGGCAAATTCACAGGAGGTGATGCAACTGGGACTGTTCGAAATGCAATCGGAAAATATATTTAGGGTCAATCAATACCAGCTCAAAATTACAAGTCAAGAATTAAAAGTAGCTCTATGTTACATACCTTGAACAGGGGAATGTACTATAGCTGGTAATGGCTTTGGTGCTTTGTACAAAGGTGCTGAAACTGGTTTGCCGTTACTTTTCCAATCAGATTTTCTGGAAGGTGTTAGTGTGGGAGAGACAACAGGTGCTGCACCATATGATCATTCTTTTATTGTTACACTTTGTAACTTGTATGGAGTATTAATTAATTAGGAATGTTAAGGAAGAATTTCATATCAGTAACACATGATCATTACTTTTAGTCTCCATTCTATTGTTAGGGAATCTAATTCCATAATGTCTCAACTCAATGGCAAATTGTTACACAACATGTTAAGGATAAAAGATCATATCTCTTTCTGGGTATATTTCAAGCCAGTAACATAGTATATTTAACCTTGTGCTTTATACCTTCATCATTTTAAGTGCTGAGAGAATATAAATTTAAAAATGAATAAATTAAATGACTAAATGAAAAATGTAGTTGTGCAATCCTTGGATACAAATAACTAAATTAGATTGGAAGGATAATTGAACTGAATCTATTGTTGAAATATGCACCTGGTAATTTTGATGGAGATACTGCTGGTATAACGGGGTGGAAAGGTGGTGGATTTATTGGATATGCACTTTTTGGTGGTGTAACTTGTGCTGCAAGTAAAAAAGCATTTAGAAAAATCCAAGTGATCATTCTGGTCAGAGTATAAATTTAGGTTTCCCTCCTCTTCCATCAAATTAAGGTAATAAGATTTACCAGGTGATATAGATGGAGTTACTTTTGGAAGAACAGGACGGCCTACTGGTTGGTAATTTTCCATTTTTGATGGCGGGGATGCAAAAGAATCTGCACTTGAAGGAAAATGAATGTGTCTAGAAGTCTGGAACTATACAGTTGATTAGTTGAATCCTGAGAGATGATAAAGACCAATAAATCGACATAACATACTTGGTGATGCTGGCTCTGCGGTTGGACTGTGAGCAAGACCCTTATTTACAGTTCTGTTATGAACATTGGGTGAATTTTCTGGCAAAGTTGCAGGAGATAATGCAACTGGAGCTATTCAAAATGTCATAAAAAAATATATTAGGTTCAATATCATCTGAACAGTGGCAATGAAAAAAAAAGTTAGAAGAATTACCTTGTGAAACTGGATCCTGTTTGTGACTCTCACTGGAATTACTCTTGTTAATAGTTGGAGGCAAGCTTCCATGTTCAGGTGGCTGACTCGGTGAAATTTTAGGCAAAATGACTGGAAGAGGAGCTGTTTACAACACAGAATAATACCATACTTTTGGTGAATACCAATTGGAAAGAGGAAATTTCAGAAACATTTAACAAGAGTATCGTTTATCGCATACCCGGTGCAACCGGTTTCAGTGAATGACCCTTCTTTGCACCCTCTGTGTGAATATTAGGGGGGAAACTGCCATTTTCAACTGGTTGACTTACTGGTGAAGATGTAGGCAAGTTGGTAGATGGTACTGCAGTTGGAGCTGTGCATATAATCAATCAAAGAACACAATTTTGGTGAATTACATGACAACACTTTTTTCACATACCTGGTGAAATTGGGTTCGGGGTGTGACTCTTGCTAGCATTCCTATTCTCAACCACAGGGGGAAAACTTCCGTGTTCGATTGGTTGGCTCGCTGGTGAATTATTTGGAGGTTGAGCTGTTCAAAATGCAATCATAAGGCCAGAGTTTGGTCAATATCATTTGAAAGATGTAGGCAGTAGAGGTGTTTTACCTCTAGAAATTGGAGATGATTCAGGAGGCCTAATAGGAGGTGCTTTCCTTTGAGGTGGACTTGGTTGTATTGATTGCAGTGGTGGTGCATTCCCTTGACCAGTTGCCGATATAGGCGCAGCCTCGTTCGGTGGTGATAATGTTATGGTGGTTGGACTACTACTGGGAGATATGGATGGTTCAATTCCCTTAATCTTATGAGGAGGAATAGGAGATGAAACTGGAGTAGGCAAGAACGACCCTGGATGTCGAAGAATTCAATATTTTTATCAGATGATCCTAGGATGAATTAATGAACTAAAGTAAGGTTACCATTTGATACTTCTGGAGAGCTCGGAGAAATGGTTCTAGGTGAAGGATTCATGGGCAAAGATGCTGGATTTGGGGATAGGAGAAACCCTGAATGAAGCAATACAAGTGTTAAATAGCACCAGTGACTTGTGAGGAAAGTTAATAATTAAGTTTGAAAAGCTCAAAATTCAAACCAGTTTTGTAATATATTTAGATATACCATCTGGATCCACTGGGGAGCTCGGTGCATTGCTTCTCCAGTGTCCATGATGGATAGGCCCAAGTGTTTCTCCTCTGGGATGAATGACCGGAGCGAATGCCGGAGATGGGGATATAACAGACCCTTTAAGAAGACGGTGAGGAAAGGAGCTAAATGATTAAATCTTTGTTCAGCTAGTTCAAACTTATCAAAGAGATGACTCAAACAACTTAATAAACCAAGCATATCTACTACTCTCATCAGCAATATTTAACATTTTATAGATAAAGCATCTCCGGCCAATTAAGAGACAAATTTGGAAACAATTTTGAGTTCATGTTTTCTAGTCTACAACTTCAAATATACCAGATTCATAATAACAAACAACACTAACTTTTTACATAGTGTATTGAAATAGGGCTCAAAAAGCAATGAATGCAGGGGCAAAATTACCCTCACTAATTTGGTTTTGCAATGATGGTGAGAAATACAACCATAAATAAACCAGTAAAATCTATAAGCATCAAATTGTATTATTAGAGGAGAATATTCCCTCATATTAATCAAGCAATCATAACCTAGCACCTAGCTTAATTAGAAGAGAATTGAAACAACTTTGCCTTAGATTAATGAATTGGTGATTGGTGATCCTAGCCAATTCTTTTTCTTTATTTCAGTATCTGGACCTAATCCCCAAGAACTGGACTAATCCAACTAAAGAAACTACGTCTGATTCTCCCAATACAAGTTTTTTTGCACCCCAAGATTTAAACTCACAAACACCGAGAAGGAAACTTGCCTACCACTCAACCAGCCTGATGTTGGGATGATACAATAAGTTTTTTTCATTTACATGTTCTTTTTTCTGCTAATAATTTGATATCAAACTCACAATGATAGTTCAGGGTCTCTATAGAATAAATTACAATGACAACAGTGTAAAAGCAGAAAAATTAAGTGAGCTGATCCAGATCAAGTTCTTGTAGCTTAAGCATTACTTTTTGGCCATAAAAAAGAGACTAATTTTAACACTGAGTTCTGAAGATTAAGTTGCTACCTTTGGATCCTTGCAGTGTCACAACAGAGCCAATGATGAAGAGCTTCACCAGCTGAAGAATCAATGACGAAACTACCCCCACCCCCATTACACCAATCTCCAAAGAGAAACCACCTCAGAAGCAAGTTCAGATAATGAAAACTAGAGAACACAAATCAGAGATTTGGAAGGTACCCACTTAAAGCAAGAATAGAAAGGTCTTAAATTGAAGAAGAACCTCATGAAGTTACACCATAGCAATGAGAAGGAAAGTTATGGAGCAACAAAGAAGAAGAAAAAGAAGAGTGTTTGGTGCAAAGGGTAAGAACAAGTGTTTCTTGAGAACAACATGAGAACTGGAATAATTTGCAAAGAGAGTGTTGTTGAGGAAACATTTCCATGGCAGAAGAGAAATATAGATTGGAATTGAAAGCAGAAAAAGAGTTTGAAGTGTTTCCACTTAAGAGCAAAAAAGTTTTGAAACTGAATCAAAGAAAATAAACAAAATTATTAAGTTTGTGTATTGAACAATCCATACACACTTTAAGGTAACTCAAGAAAAGAAAAAATAATAATAAATGAATGATTACACAACCCTCTCTCCCTCCCTCACAGAGGCAGTTGGGGTGGGACACGGATTTCCAGGAACACAGTACTGTTGGTTTTTATTCTATTTTATGCTCATGCTCTTATTTTATTATTAACTAATAATAAACACTTACCTACCGATTAATTTATATTTTTATTAAAAAAATTTGGGTTTAAATTTTAGAAAATATTTAGCAATATGAAAGAGTTTTCCACAAATAATTGATCAGGTATTGTGATGGAAGTAAAAATAAGGTTTAATTATTCTATTAGTTTTTATAATTTCACTAAATTTACATCAAATTTATAATTAAATTTTTATATATATTTTTTTTAATTTAGTCGTTACATTTCTTTTAATTTTGTAGTAATTTGTTTTTTTGAGATACAAATTTATATATCAAATCTTTCTTCAATTTGGATTTAATATCTCTGTCTCTGTAATGGATCATGGATGTCAGATGCACTTAATTATAAAAATGATAAAAAAATTGTTTTATAAATATTACAAAGTAATCTCTATCTATTAATATAATGCATATATTATATATATTGTTTATATTTTTTTAACAAAAGAATCAACGAAATCAATAAAATAATTGAACATTTAAGATAGAATGAATGATTAAATTTTATATTAAATTTTTTTATTACGATATAACTAAGTATTTTATAAATACAAAAAATGAGTCACTAACTTTATACTTTTATTTTGATTTTGATTTTGACTGTAAACATAAATCTTATTTTCTATATTCTGATATATCTCCGTATAAGAATGGTTAATTAGTAGTTTACTCTGTCTTTTAACAAGAGATTAGTAGTTTAATCAAGAATATAAATATATAACTAATCCGTATAGTGGGAGAGTAGCATTATTACCAAACTTTGATTTCAATTCAATGGAAGTTGCCTAGTTGCTTTTTTTCTTCCCTTTTGGCCATCTTACAAAAACTGCTTCTGACACGTCATCAATCACTACTCCCACATGGATTTCATATTTCAATTATTTTTAATTCTTTTAATTAATGGTTTAATTGACTTTTGTGACATATACATAATATTTAAAGATATTAAATTACTGCATGTTGTTTAAGAGAAAAGCAAAGGATCCTAACCAATCATATTTGCGTGTATATATAGTGATGAAGATTAATACGGTAAAATTGATTAGGCAATTATTCATCCTTCATCCCATTCTTTCCACTCTTTTGGATCAGAAATAAAATTGAAAAGTAACAACATTTGATGCCAATTGGACTAGACTATACTTTTGTAGATAAGTGGAAAATATTGCCCCAATCAGAAATCTCATTATCTTTTATATAATCGACAAAAAGCAAATCCTTTATAAGATGATGATGATTTTTATCACTTAATAAAGCAATTTTTCTTCTTTTCTTTATAGAATAATTCTCTGTATACAAGCGGTTTTTTATACAAGTCTTTACAAATTATAATGCGTTTTGAATCGTACTGTACATTTTCATTACACCTTTCTCTTTCTTTTCTTCTTCTTCTTCCTCTTCTTCTTCTTTTCTTTCCTTTTTTGTCTTCTCTTTCTCCTTCTTCCTTTACGTGCTTTTTTCTCTGTTTTCTTTTTTCGTTATTCTCGATTTCTATTTTTTTTTTACTGCACTTTTCTTCTTCTTCTTGCTACACGTTCTTCTTACTCTTCCTCTTTTTCTTCTTTTCTTTCGTTTCTTGCCTTCTCTTTCTCCTTCTTCATTTACGTGTTTTTTTCTCTGTTTTCTTTCTTCGTTATTCTCGATTTCCATTATTTTTTGACATCAATCTCTAAAATCATTTTTGAAAAAGAAGAAGTAGCAGAAGATGAGGAGGAGAAAAAGAAAAAGTTCTGAATTATGCATAAAGTGTACTTCAACAAATTTTGGATGTATTTCTGTAATTGTTTGGGTGTATTTTTGTAATCGTTTTGGTGTATTTCTGAAGTTCCATTATATTCAAATTTGACAAGAAACTCGTTTTCATGAAAGAGGAAGAAGAAGAAGAGTCGTTCATAATGCATGGTGAGTAGTGCGCTTTGGAAACAGGAAGCGTGCGTTTATTTACTCTTGATTGTGGGAGTGTAATACGTGTGTTTTGTTGGATTTGTGCCAACTTGTAAGATTTGTAAGCCAAAAAAACTTGTATGTGTAGCAGCCCTCTACTTTATATTTGTAATCATACTTTTATTGATTAGAAATATAGACATAATTTAATATAAAGTCATTTAATTTTATACACAAAAATTAATTGTAAAATTTGTTAAATATATAATTATTTATGTACTTTATCTAATAGCTTTAATTTTTTTATCTAATAGCTTTAATTTCTATAAGAGATAGATTATTTAATATTTATGACCTAGTATATAATTTTTTTTGTAATCAATAAATCGAAAATTCAATACCTAAATTAAATAAAACTTTAAGAGAGTTATTTCGTGAAAAACAAAACCCTTAGAAACGGGAGATAATGGCATTGGCCCCATTCTTAAGAATTTGAAGGAAGGCCATAATGAAGAAACATTGAATGCCTTTTTTTGAAGGTGAAAATTGGCAGTTAATTCGTGAACATTAATATCGAGTCACCACTCACCGCACTTATTATGAATCGTGTCCCATGAATTTCCCTTCACTTGTTCCATTATCATAATGGAGGAGAAGAAGGACTACTGCATCTTGTGAATAATATTTGTAACTTTTTAAACCATTAATATCATTCATTGATTCCTTGGTAAACACTCTTTATTAAATAAGTAATAAGTAAATAAAAATGTGTAATTAAATAAATTTTTTATTTTTAATAACAAGATCATTTTTAAAAAACACTCCACTCTTTTTTTTTTTAGAGTACATTAATATTTATCATATTTCTTTTATTCCAATCCCTTAAATTTGTGAACGTTACTAAAAGCTACTAATTCTATCATGATAATTGATAAGAGTATTTTATGTTTATATGTTTTTATTTTTTGGCAGAAGAATATTCTTATAAGTCGAACAAAAATTGTTGCCTTTTTCAAAAGATAATAAATGTAGTTTGGACCAAATAAGACTGCTAACTAATAAGATTTGATGGCGATACTAATTAATCATAAAAGGTTTATCTACATTTTAAACTTCAGTTCTTGTTTTAAAAAATAAGAAGTTTCTTATCAGCTATCACATAAACTCGAGTTTATAGATTGAATTGGAGGTGTTTTAATTTGCTGAAAAGAAAAAGGAAAATACAATTGGTTGTTTACTTTAATAAATATGATTTAGAAAACTAAGGGTAGATTTTGTTTGTATTTTCATTTTTTATTATTTTCTGTTTTTTAAATTTTAAGAAAAAAAAAAGTAAAAACAAGAGGTAAAAACCGAAAACAGGATTTTATTGTTTTTATGGTTTTCATTTTTTTTAACAAAATTCAAAAAATAAAAAAAAACTAAAAACAAAAATAAAAAATATAAATACAAACCAAACACACTCTAAGGGGTTTATTGGTTTGGCCATTTTTGTTTTTGTTTTCAAAAAAATAAAAATAAAATATAAAATTATTTTGGTTTAGTATTTTAATATTATTTTTAGCAAAAATATTTTTAAAAAGGAGTATAAAATTGAAAATAATATTTTTTTTTAGTTAGAAATGATGAAAATATTTTTGATCCAAAACACGATGTTTTTAGTTGAGAATTCTGCCATGATTTATCTAGTTCGATCCCTCACTTCTCTTTTTATATCTCACGCACTAAAACTAAATCCCCACTTCTTTTTTTATCGAGCATTTTCAAAAACAGATTCAATCATATTCCTATTTTATATGTTTTATATGTTTTGTACTTATTCCTCATATTTATCTTTTAATATTAATATAATTTATTTTTGTATTTAAAAATATTAATTTAAAAATTTTTCATTTAAAAATATTTTTTACATCATTTTTTTAAATACCATGACCGTCTCTTTTTAACAAAATAAAAAAATAATTTGTTATAAAAATAATTTATTTAATCAATAATCAATTAATAAAGTACCAATAAATAAAAAGTAAAATGAACAAACCAAACATATTTTTACTTTTTAATGTTTAAAAATAAATTCTCTTCTTACAAACTAATTGTATTTTTTAAAATGTGATAAGTTGAAAATAAAAGTTATTTTCAGACAATAAAAATAGAAAACAAAAATAAAAAATATTTTCACAAATCAATCACTTCTAAAACAATTTTATAGTGAAAATTGACCAACTTACTGAATTTAAAAATAAAAATATATGCATAATTCCCTTTGTTATTTTTCTCTAAAAATCCTCCTTCTAAACAGATCTTATGAAAGAAAAGGTAAAAACATTGAATCACTTGTACGTGAAGTTTCAGTTTGATCTTGATTATCAACGACATTATTTTATATAGAAAAATATTATTTTTATACTAAAATGAGTCCTAAAATCAGCTACTAATATATTTGTATATAAATATATGTGTAGTTTAATTTATTTTTAATATATATTTATATTTTAACATGTATTTTATATTTGTAGCTGATTTTAGTGACTGATTTTAATGTACACGTAGCATAAGTCTTTTATATATTATTGGTATTTGATATGCGATTCAACATATGTTTATCTTCAATAGTAAATTATTGTTAGGAAAACGGATCTATTTTTATTTTAAATTGAGAAAATAATGTTTCTTTTTGTAAACTTTTTTCGTTTAGAGAAAGAAAAAAACAGAAAAAGGTAAAAAAAAAAAAGAAGCATCTAATTAGGAGCACTCGATGAATGTTATCATAAATTCCTACCCTAAAAACTATGCATTCCTGAGATCCAAATGAACAGTGGACCACTTGACCCAAAAGAAATTTAAAAATGGTGGTGGTACCAAAGACTGAGAGAGAGACACCCACAAATTAAAGACGATGAATGGAAAATAAGGACATCTAAAGATTTGTCTCCAAGGCACGAGGGTATTGTTGTAATTAAATATATTGGATGGCCAGCATTGATGGGTCTTCTTGGATTGTAGTGTAACCCGCCGGTATAAGTAGTGGTGGTAGAGTGTTAACCAAGCTATGTTGTCCACATGCACCATTGCAAAATAACAATGTTGAATGCAAAAGGTTAGGGTTAGGAACTCAAGGGTTCATTTATAACTGAAAAATGTTGCACACATAAGTAGTGTTTGGTAAGAGGGATTGAGGGACATAAAACTTGTTTTTACGAGTGAAATAGGAACGTGAAAATATTATTAATTTTTTAATATATTTTGTACGTTATATATCTATATAGATAAGGGTTAAATATTTTTTTCGTCCTTAAGATTTGGGGTGAAAATTAAATTCGTCTTTAACATTTTTTGTTATTAAAATAATTCTCAACGTTACAAAACGTTATAAAATCATCATTTTTTACTTTAATTTTATTTTTTTGACCAAATTACTCTTAACAATTAATAAAAAAATAAAAATAATATTAAAAAAACAAAAATAAAAACACCCCATCCCCACATCCCAGTGCCCCACCCTCATTCCTGATCTCTCTTCCATCTTCCTTTCCCATCCCCTTCTTCCTACTCTCTTCGAACTCTCCCTTCCTCTCCCTTCCCCACTCAAAAAATCTCAATTCTTCTTCTTTTCTACAGCAACAGCAATAACCAAATTTAACAAACAACAAACTCAGTAAATTCACAATAGCAAATTCAGTAGTTCCGTCATGCAACCAATCCACGTTGGAGAGTGAAGTCCTATACTGCATTTTTACTGTCAGAAAAATCATCAAAGAATCTACAATTGAGAGCTTAATGTATGTATATATCTATGTTTAAGAAGTGAAATAAAACTTACCGTAAATTCCAGCTGGTACTGCAGAATGGAATTAAAGTGGTTAAATAATTGAAATCGGAAGTATAAAAGAAGAGATGTGAAAGAAAGGGAAACTAACTAGTGGCTCCGACAAAGGCGAATAAGAAGTAGAAGCCGAAGAGGGTGAGGTTAGGAGAAGTCTTGGACTTGGTAATGAAGTAGAGAAAGACTATGTATGGAAAGAGGGAGAATGCGAACAGCTAGAAGCAATGCCTGTTTTTCAAATATTTTTTAATTTTTATTCAAGGGTAAAATCGTCTAAAAAATGTTGTTTTTGGACAAAAGAATGATTTTATAACGTTTTGTAATATTGAGGATGATTTTAATAACAAAAAAAAGTCAGAGACAAATTTGATTTTTACCCCAAATCTTAGAGACGAAAAAAATATTTAACTCTTATATTAACTATATATTTTATATTTTGATTTATATAAGATGAATTTTCGATGAGTTTGAATAATAAAAGGACTAATTCCTTATTAGATTGAGCCTCAATGAAAACAAAATTGATTATTATTTTTTTTACTTAAGCCTTTAGAAAAAAAGGTGATTTATTTTTGTCATAATATTTTTAAAGGAGAAATGCTGTAAAATCAATTGAAGAGAAGTGGGGTAAAGTTTGGAACGATATCATGAACATAGGAGAAGGTAAGGGAAGAGGAGAGGGGATATGTGAAGGGCTTTCCTAAATGGAATGCAAATTGTGGTGGGTCATGGCTGAAAGACAAAATTTTGGCAACACTTATAGTTAAAGGAAGGTGTCTTAAAGGATATATTTTTGAGTTTATATAGAGTCACAATATATAAATAAGAAGTGTCTTATAAATGAGTATGACTTTTGGATGATCTTTCTTGGTGTTAGAGCTTACAATGAAGAAGTAGCCGATTGGGAGGAGAAAACCAATAGGGAGTTGCATTTGGTCATTGGAAGGGTGGGATTAGGAGTGATGTGTTTAATGAACTAATATGGAGATATTTAAATTTCTGTATTTTCTTTGTCGGTTCTTTTGTACAGGCACATTTAAAGAGAAATTACTAGATATGAACAATGAACAAAATAAATTTTATAGTTTGTAATGCTAGTAAAATTAAAAAATAAAGTATATTTTTTATCTTTAATATTTTTAAATATTTTGTCTTTTTATATATATTGTTATACTATTCAAAGTTTGGGTTTGGAGTCATTACTTAATCATGTCTTTTAGAGAAAACGAAAATAACTTCAGTTGGATGGTTGGATGGTTTTGGAAAAGGTTCTATTATTCTTGAATGTATCACATATTTACATAAAACTGGATATGTGAAAGTTTGGATCTTCTTGAGAATTCCTACTAATATGACCTTGTTGCACTAATTGGATGAGTGAGGACTTCAATTTAAAAATTTGCTTGCATATTAAGCCTCACTATGCTACTTCTACAATTTTTAGAAGTGAAAGTAATAAAATCACCAAAAGTCTTTCTAGCGTTATTTGGATTGTCTGTCTCTTGATTGCTTTCTTAATCAAAATAGAATGAGTTCTATTTTGGAATTATATTGGAAAGGGTCATTTTTTTTTATTGTCTTGCCTAAAAAATACACAGACAACAAATGAAATTGGCAAAGTCATAGTGAAGGAAGGTGAGGTGAAAACAAAAGGAAAAAAAGGTCTAATTTAGAGAATCAATTAACTAGTTTATTGTCAATCTTGATTAATTTCCAGCAACAGTGTTAAAAACTTGATGGTGTATAAACTAACTTAGCAAGTGCACCAATCGTATCAAGTAATATTACGGTGAATAGATATCGTTCCCACGAGGATTAATAGACTGAGCAAGTAATGATTAATTTATTATTCTAATTAGACAGATTAAAAACTTGGTTGGGAGAAATTAAGCGTTAAAATAGAGAATTAAAATAACGCATATACGAATGATTTGAAAAATTGATATGAATGAGTATGTTAAGGCTTTGGAGATGTTTAAGCTTCAGGAGAAACACTTTTTGCTATCTGTTCTTGTATGGATACTTGAAGGGAGAGCTCGGTCCCTGGGAGTCGACGCTGAATTGTTATCTTCGGTTCCGACCTTCGAGCTTCGTGGAAATCCGAGCTTTACTCCGAGGGGAGGTTCAATTATGCAAAGCGTGAGCAAGGAACAAGGGGGGAGTGTACCTGCAAAGGCACTCCGAAACTTAAGTTAGTATTGAGAATTCAATGTTTGTTTAGGATAGAAGCTCATACCTTTTGTAGGTGAAAATGTACCAGTCGGTTATGCTTCTGCTTTATTGCCTGTATTAAAGAGCAATAATAAGGGTGAAATAATATTAGGTTGGACGTTTCAATTTTGGAAATCAGTTCGTTAAGCTGAATTGTAACGTAAGTTTCCGATTAATGACGTTAATTGCTGATTAATAACTGTAACGCCGATTAATAATGTACCGCCGATTAATAACGTAACGCCGAACTATGATGCGTTCTGCTGAGTTATGACTCATAATGCCGAGTTATGACTTGATATTTATAACAGTCGGATCATAGCACCCAAGCTTAGCCTAGGAATATGTTTAATGAAGCAGGTTGAGCTTTAAAGGATGTATAAGTCGGCTGCTGAATAGTTCGGCAGGTGGTTTTGCCTTGTAGACCCCAGTTTAATTTGCTTTATTAAATAGTTTTTAATGCTAAGCAGTGATATAATTAGGAGAGAGAAAAATTAAATGCGTGGTGTAGGTTGTGCGTGTTTCTAATGCTCTTTTACTTTGGATGTAATTGATGTGATTGGAAGTAGAAACGAAATTTTGGGGTTAAGTGTGTTAATTAAAACACTTTGAAATTCAGAAGGTTTGCATGTTTGGTGTATTATTGTCTCTCAAGCAGTTGCAACTTAAGAATGAGTAAAAGAGGTATGCGTTGCTCCTTTCCTCTTCTCCTTTCAGTTTAGATTCTTGGTTTGTTATATTTTCTTCATCTTCTTCACGTCTGTTTTCAAATGGGTTATGAGAAAGAGACGAAAAGAGAGGTAGATTAGTTTTATGATTGGGTGAACAACGATGTCAAGGGTCGTGTTTCATTGTTTCTGGATGTGGTTGCTGTCAGTGGGATAGACAAGGATAGGATTGTGAGGTCTGGGTCTGGAGTTCGATTGGAGTTGCTTCCATATTCAGAGAATGATAAGGTTTACCGCAGAGGGGAGGGTTTTGAGCATTTCTTTATGTATAGTTGTGTATTGGAGGAGCTGAGGGTGAGGCTTCCATTTAGTGATTTTGAGTGCCAAATTTTGAAGCAGTTGAACTGCGCAAGTTCACAACTGCATCCCAATGGGTGGGCGTTCCTGCGTGCGTTTGAGATTTTTATGGAGTTTATGGAACAAATTCCATCAGTGGAGCTGTTCTTTTCCTTGTTTCAGGCGAAAGGCATGTGAAAAGGTGCCTTGGTAAATCTGAATAGTTCGCCTAGGTTTGGCGTTTTTAAATTATATAAATCTTCCTTTAAGAACTTCAAGAAAATGTATATTAAGGTAAAAAATTTTGAAGGCGACTTTTCATTTTATGTGGATGAAAATTCGGGGGAGAAGTTTCTTCTTTGGTAGTGTTCGAAGCCTCAAAATATTCTAGGTCCTGAAATTATAACCGCAAGGGATGAATGCATAATTGAGTATTTGGCTGAGGTTATTGATCGGAAGGAGTTGATTTCAGTTTATGATATGTTGCAATGGGAAGAAAATAAAGCTGTTGTTATTGATTATTTGGGAACGAGTTTGAATTTTGGTTGTTGTATCATATCTAAGTTTTTTTTAAAATGTTTTTTGGTGTTATTTGCTTTTCAGGGGATAAATACCCAAGTGTGTCTGCTGCGAATTTGAGGGTTCGGGTGAAGACTAAAGTTCATGACAGAGAGGGATCTTCGTCGAAGGCTGAGAAGGTCGACACTGGAGAAGTTGATCAGCCAAAGCCGAGGAGAAAAAAGGTAATTTTAAAAAGGAAGAAAGCTGACGTTGTGGATTTGTCGGAAGATTCTAAAGATGGGGTAGAAGTTCCGGCCGAGAAATTGCAGAGGTTCTACGATAATAAAAAAAATTGCATGATGTTGTTGAGCAGAGTGAGGGTTTCTCTTTCTGGAGGAAGGATTGTAAAACTTCGAATTTTTGAAAATTAAATAATTAGTTATTTATGAGTTAATATATTATATTGAAATATAATTTTTGAAAAAATTATTTTTAACAAAAATAATTAAATAAAATTTTATGATTATTGAAATTTTGTTTAATTATTATTTATTTTATTAAATTTAAATTATTTATAAAAATATTTAGAGAACGAAGAAAGAAATAGAATGTGGCTTACTACACTTACTATGCAGTTATATATATATATAACCAAAGGAAAAGGAATTGAAAAAGTGGCATGTATGGATGTAGATATATATCATACTAATGACACCTAATAAATTCATAATAACCACAAATCTTCTATTAATATTACCAACCCGTAGTTATCTTCCTTTTTTCTTTATTCATCGCCAATTGAGCTTAAAGAAAAAAAAAAATGAGAGAGACCGAGAGAGCTCTTATATGAGCCGTAACCTTTCATTAATTTTTGGCTTCGATTTTTTGTGATTCGTAACTCCAATTGAAAATCTAATTCGATAAAAATGTTCGTATCTTTTTCCTCTACATATTGGCATTATTTTTGTCCGATAAAAATTGACGATGACATAATTCATCTTTCCCTTGAATTTGGCTAATTAGAGTTCTAGGAAGTCCAGACGATTTTTGATGCTTTTTTCTTCAGCAGCTCGGTCAGAAAGCTTCTCCAAAGTTTTTGATGATTTTGATTTCATACGAAAATAGGGGATTTATTTCAAAATTAACTGTTTTAATTTACAAATACCATTGAAGTTTAGTGAGTAACTGCAAATAATTCATAAATGTCTCGTTTGATTAACTGATGAAAATTGATAAAATTGATATTGTTGGAGATTGGAAATATAATTGAATGTGATGAATTGGTTGAATTGTGGCTGTGATTATGACTGGTTTCATTGTTGTGAGTGATTAATTGGTGAGATTGGTTTTGGTTTGATTTGTTGGTATTGAATTGAGATTTGAAAATGATTTCTCATATTGGAATTAGTTTGAGTTATTGAAAACGATCGAAAAAAAAAAGGTTGAGAATGGTTCGGTTGGGACCTAGAAAGGGTGGTGAAGTCCAATTTTAAAGAGAGATGCTGTCCAATTTTTATAAAAATATACGAAAAGTGATTTTTATTTTAAAAATCTCTGAATTTTATTAAAATAGAAAATGGCTTAGCTTTAAAAGAAAACGTTTTAATTATTGAAAACTATTTGATTTTGATTTACTACAGAAAGTCTTATTTTCAGCTTGATTTATTAAGCAAGTATAAGGTTTTGCATTCAGTATTTTTTTTAGAATAGATATTGTTTCAAGTTATGATTTGAGTTCAGTTTGTTAAGAGAAAGAAGGAAAGAGGAAAGAGAACACGGCACGTGTGATTATGAAATAAATAAAAGGTCACGAGAGGGTGACGGAAAGTAATTAGTTAGGGTGCCGATGTGAGAATATTAAGTCGTGGGCTTTATGTGTGAATGATGGTGCGGGGATGCCCGTGTGTATAAAATGGCTTCCAGGAGAAAGTGGCACATGCTTCAGCTGAAGAATCAGCGCCTGCAAGTACTTGTAGAGGTCATGTTCGGCATACTTCAGCTGGAGAATCAGCGCCTGCAAGAAGTAAAAACTTGCAGAGGTTATACCGCTGGAATGCCTTATCTGACTTGCGAGTCGGATTGCGTCCGGTGTGGGTCGAAACCGACAAATGAGCTCATTACCTGCGATAGGACTAGACATGCATCATCATTGTCTGTACATTTGCATTTGATTGTGTTTGCTTATCTTGTCTCTCTGTGATTGTGTTGTTTGTCTTATTGCTATTTGTTTGTGTGTTGATATGTTTTTTATGGTGTTAGTTTGTGTATTGAAGTGACTGAGAACTGAGGTTGTGGTTGAGATTTGGCTTAAGTTCGAAAATTTAAAGAAGGTAATTAATTATATAAAGTAATAGTAAAAAGTATTTTCAAAAGGTTTGATAAAAATATGGTTTTATTGAGTAAAGCTAATTATTTGCATTTTATTTTATTACTCTTTCGGCATTCGCATTCCCTATTGAGAACGTGTGGTTTGTTCTCACCCCAAAATCTTCCACCCCTTTCAGTGACACAGGTTCGAAGATTCAGTTTGAAGCTGCGGGCAAATATTAGTCTTATTTGAGTTAAGTTTATACGTTGAGTTGCTTTCATAGAATTCCCTCGCCCTTGTTATTTAAGATTTTATTTAATACAGAGGGATAGGAGTTGTAACTGAGTTTTATTTGAATTCTGTTGTATGATATTTATTATTATTAATAACTATGTTATTAGTATTGCTTGAGGATCTTTGATATATGATTTAAATTAATAAAACCAAACTTTTCAGGCATTTTCTTAAAAATTGAAACGCGATATCGAACTAAAGGCTCAATATTAAATAGTAAACAAGCAAAGTGGATTAGTAATACCTTATCTTTAGTACGATCATGACGTGCTAAAAGTTAGGGTGTTACAAGGATTATCCCTTCATGATTACTGCAGATGAAGTTTGTTAGACTCCTGCCGATGTTATTTTGGCTGAGGTGGGAGATGTGGCTATTGATCAATACATCTAGGTAATGTGCAATTTTTGTTGGTTTTTTTTGATATTTTTATGGATAACAATGTTGGTGATTTTTGTTGTGTTTGTATAAGGTTGTTAGTCTGAGGCTTGCCAGTTTAGGGCGTAACAGAAAAAAGAAACATATGAAAGCTGCAAATGATAAGTTCTGTTCGAAGTTGAAAGAGGAGTTAGATTTGAGGAATGCTAGGGTTGCCGAGGTTGAATCGAAACTGGCTGAGGTATAAAAGGAATTGACATTGACAAAGGAGAATTATTCGAAAGAAGTAGAAGACGTTAAGAAGAAAGAGGCCGATCTCTCTAGTATGAGTGCTCGTGTGATTGAGTCAACGAATAAATTGAAAGAAATGGAAAATAGCCGACAAGGTGAGATTTTGGATTCTTTTATTGAGGGTTTTGAAAGAGATTCTATTCAAGCCAAGTTTCTTGCTCCTGGAGTGGACTTCTCTCTGATGGATCTAGGTAAGATTGTTCAGGATAGATTTATGGTGGAGGATGATGGTGTTGCTGAGCAGGGGGATGAGAATGTTGAACAGATTTAGGTTTGATTTTGTTGTACCTATTTTGATAAACTTTTTTGCTCCTGAGTTGAGCTTATGCTTGTAACTTTATATGGGTACTATTTCTTGTAGAAAATAACTTATGATGCTTCTGACTTCATGCTTTTTGCATGTTATTATTAGTATATAAATATGTTATCAGTGTTATCTGTTTTTGTGGCTTTTAGCAAAATTGATCTGATATGGGTAAAACATATCATAGTGTTTGTTAATTTTGAGGAGAGGCTGAATTAGCCGAGTTTAGGGAGATGCCGAGTAATAGGGGTAAGGTTTATTTGATTTGATAAAATTTGATGTAACCACATTCTGTTTAATAATCGGCAGTGTTGTTGATGAATTTTGAATGGTCGGTTTTTGAGTATTGCTCGGTAATATGTTGGACTGATTAATTTCGAATAGTCGAAATGGCGGTAAGATCATAATTTTGTTTGAGTGATAGATTCTGAATGTTTGGTTTCGGATTAGGATTGGTTATTTATTTGATTGATAGATTCCGAATGATCGGTTTTCGATTAAGATCGGCTAATTTTTTGTCTGATGGCTTTTGAATGATCGGTTTTCGAGTAAGTGATGAGCGGATAATTTATACGCTTTTTGGCATTGTTTTTAGTATGTTTTCAGTATGTTTTAGTTAGTTTTTATTATATTTTTATTAGTTTTTAGTTAAAATTCACTTTTATGGACTTTACTATGAGTTTGTGTGTTTTTCTGTGATTTCAGGTATTTTCTGGCTGAAATTGAGGGACCTGAGCAAAAATCTGATTCAGAGACTGAAAAGGACTGTAGATGCTGTTGGATTCTGACCTCCTTGCACTCGAAGTGGATTTTCTGGAGCTACAGAAGCCCAATTGGCACGCTCTTAACGGCGTTGGAAATTAGACATCCTGGGCTTTCCAGCAATGTATAATAGTCCATACTTTGCTCGAGATTTGATGGCCCAAACTGGCGTTCCAAATCAGCTCAAAACTGCCTGGCGTTAAACGCCGGAACTGGCACAAGAATGGGAGTTAAATGCCCAAACTGGCACAAAAGCTGGCGTTTAACTCCAAGAAAAGTCTCTACACATGAAAGCTTCAATGCTCAGCCCAAGCACACACCAAGTGGGCCCGGAAGTAGATTTTTATGTAATTTACTCATTTCTGTAAACCCTAGACTACTAGTTCTCTACAAATAGGACCTTTTACTATTGTATTTTCATCTTGGTTCTTCTGGTTCCCTCTCTGGGGCCGAAGCCAATGATCACAATTATCACTTATGTATTTTCAATGGTGGAGTTTCTACACACCATAGATTAAGGTGTGGAGCTCTGCTGTACCTCGAGTATTAATGCAATTACTATTGGTCTTCTATTCAATTCAGCTTATTATTGTTCTAAGATATTCATTTGCACCCAAGAACATGATGAATGTGATGATTATGTGACACTCATCATCATTCTCACTTATGAACGAGTTCCTGACAACCACTTCTGTTCTACAAGCAAACAAGGCTTGAATGTTTATCTCTTGGATCCCTTAATCAGAATCTTCGTGGTA
>NC_029774.3:40286947-40288378 GCF_000817695.3 Arachis duranensis
CACCAAGTTTTTGGCGCCGTTGCCGGGGATTGTTCGAGTTTGGACAACTGACGGTTCATCTTGTTGCTTAGATTAGGTATTTTTCTTCAGAGTTCTTAAGAATGAATTCTAGTGTTTCAAGGTGATGTTCTTATCATCACCAAAGCTGATTGATTCTCATCAATTTAGCTCTTGAATGCAATGTTCTGCTGAAGCTTGGCTAACCATATCTAATTCCTTTAGACTGAAGCTTTAGACTAACATTGCATGATTCCTGGAATTCTCATTAAGAATTTTGATATCTTTATTTTATTTTCCACTTAATTTTCGAAAATTCCAAAAAAATTACAAAATCATAAAAATAAAAAATATTTTATGTTTCTTGTTGAGTCTAGTGTCTCATTTTAAGTTTGGTGTCAATTGCATGTTTCTGTTCTTCTTGCATTCATGCATATGTCTTCATTAATCTTCAAGTTGTTCTTGATGATTTCCTTGTTCTGATCTTTAAATTCTCTTGTCTTGAGAGTTTTGTTGTTTCTCATATGCATTCTCATTTTGTTAGTGTCAATAGTATATAAACTTCTAGGTTTGGTGTCTTACATGCATTGTTTATTTGATCTTAGTTTCATTTTGATTATTCCTCATTATTAAAAATCCAATTTTAGTTACATTTTGATTATTAGAAATCCAAATTTTTTTTTTAATTTGTGTCTTTTCAAGTCAAAAATACAGAGAATTGAAGATTCAGAACATACAGCAGAGAAATTACACAGAAAAAGGCTGGGCGTTCAAAATGCCCAGTGAAGAAGGAAAACTGGCGTTTAAATGCCAGCCAGGGTGCCTGGCTGGGCGTTTAACGCCCAAAAGGGTAGTGTTTTGGGCGTTAAAGGCCAGAATGGATACCATTCTGGGCATTTAACGCCAGGATGGCACAAGAGGGAAGATTTTGTTTTTAATTCAAATTTTTTTCAAGTTTTCAAAATTTTTTCAAAATCAAATCTTTTTCAAATCATATCTTTTCAATCATATGTTTTCAAAATCAATTTTCAAAAATACTTGCTAACAATTAATGATTTGATTCAACATTTCAAGTATGTTGCCTTTTCTGTTGAGAAAGGTTTAATGTTTGAATCATATATTTTCTTGATAGCCAAGTCATTAATTTTCAAATCAAATTTTTTTAAAATGTTTTTCAAATCATATCTTCTCAATCACATCTTTTTAAACTAATCATATCTTCTTAACCACATCTTTTTCAGAATAGCCTTCAATCACATCTTTTTGATTTCTAATTTCAAATTCTTTTTCAAAAATCACTTGATTTCTTTCCCACTTTTATTTTCAAAAATCAATTAGTGTTTTTCAAAATGTTTTCAAAATCTTTTACTTGATTTTCGAAAATTACTTCCCCTATTCTCACATCCTTCTATTTATGGACTAACACTATTCCTT
>NC_029774.3:40288442-40289422 GCF_000817695.3 Arachis duranensis
AAGCATCTCTATCCCTGCCATTGGAGCAAACAACTTTGAGCTTAAGCCTCAATTAGTTTCTCTGATGCAACAGAATTGCAAGTTCCATGGACTTCCATTGGAAGATCCTCATCAGTTTTTAGCTGAGTTCTTGCAAATCTGTGACACTATCAAGACTAATGGGGTTGACCCTAAGGTCTACAGACTTATGCTATTCCCTTTTATTGTAAGAGACAGAGCTTGGATTTGGTTGGACTCACAACCTAAAGAAAGCCTGAACTCTTGGAAAAAGCTAGTCAATGCCTTCTTGGCAAAGTTCTTTCCACCTCAAAAATTGAGTAAGCTTAGAGTGGAAGTCCAAACCTTCAGACAGAAGGAATGTGAATCCCTCTATGAAGCTTGGGAAAGAAACAAACGATTGATCAGAAAGTGTCCTTCTAACATGCTTTCTGAATGGAGCATCATAGGTATCTTCTATGATGGTCTGTCTGAACTATCGAAGATGTCATTGGATAGCTCTGTTGGAGGATCTCTTCATCTGAAGAAGACGCCTGCAGAAGCTCAAGAACTAATTGAAATGGTTGCAAATAACCAATTCATGTACACTTCTAAAAGGAATCCTGTGAGCAATGGGACAAATCAGAAGAAAGGAGTTCTTGAGATTGATACTCTGAATGCCATATTGGCTCAGAACAAAATATTGACTCA
Organism: Arachis duranensis; assembly: GCF_000817695.3. Classification (NCBI taxonomy): domain Eukaryota; kingdom Viridiplantae; phylum Streptophyta; class Magnoliopsida; order Fabales; family Fabaceae; genus Arachis; species Arachis duranensis. Next base: position 40,289,130 of record NC_029774.3, read on the forward strand.
GCAAGTCAATATGATTTCTCAAAGTCTGTCTGGAATGTAAGCTGCACCAGGAAGTACTAAGGACGCTTCATCTGAAGAAGAAGCTTATGATCCTGAGAACCCTTCAATGGAAGAGGTGAATTACATGGGAGAACCCTATGGAAACACCTATAATTATTCATGGAGAAATCATCCAAATCTCTCATGGAAGGATCAACAGAGACCTCAACAAGGTTTCAACAACAATAATGGTGGAAGAAACAGGATTAGCAATGGAAAACCTTTTCCATCATCTTCTCAGCAACAGACAGAGA
>NC_029774.3:40289480-40291634 GCF_000817695.3 Arachis duranensis
CAGCTGAGCAAGAAAATTACTGAACTCCCTCCTAGTACTCTTCCAAGCAATAGAGAAGAGAATCCAAAAGGAGAATGCAAGGCCATTAACATGACCCACATGGCCGAACTTGGAGAGGAGGAAGAGGCAGAGATCGCCACTGAGGAAGACCTCAATGGACGTCCACTGGCCTCCAATGAGTTTCCTAACGAGGAACAATGGGAATCTGAAGCTCAAACTGAGACCATAGAGATTCCATTGGATTTACTTCTGCCATTCATGAGCTCTGATGAGTATTCTTCCTCTGAAGAGGACGAATATATCACTGAAGAGCAAGTTGCCAAGTACCTTGGGGCAACCATGAAGCTAAATGACAAGTTATTTGGTAATGAGACTTGGGAGAACGAACCTCCCTTGCTCACCAAAGAACTGGATGACTTGACTAGGCAGAGATTACCTCAAAAGAGACAGAACCCTGGAAAGTTCTCAATACCTTGTACCATAGGCACCATGACCTTTGAGAAGGCTCTGTGTGACGTAGGGTCAAGCATAAACCTTATGCCTCTCTCTGTAATGGAGAAGCTAGGGATCTTTGAGGTACAAGCTGCAAGAATCTCACTGGAGATGGCAGACAACTCAAGAAAACAAGCTTATGGACTTGTAGAGGATGTTCTGGTAAAGATTAAAGACCATTACATCCATGCTGATTTCATAGTCCTAGAGACTGGGAAGTGCATGGATGAATCCATCATCCTTGGCAGACCCTTCCTAGCCACAACAAAAGCTGTGATTGATGTTGACAGAGGAGAATTGACCATTCAAGTGAATGAAGAATCCTTGGTGTTTAAGGCTCAAGGATATCCCTCTGTTACCATGGAGAGGAAGCATGAATAGCTTCTCTCAAAACAGAGTCAAATAGAGCCCCCACAGTCAAACTCTAAGGTGTTGGGAGGCCACAACCAAACTCTAAGTTTGGTGTTGAACCTCCACATTCAAACTCTAAGTTTGGTGTTGGGAGGTCCCAACTTTGCTCTGAGTATCTGTGAGGCTCCATGAGAGCCCACTGTCAAGCTATTGACATTAAAGAAGCGCTTGTTGGGAGGCAACCCAATGTTATATTTATCTAATTTTCCTTTGTTATTTTATGTTTTCTGTAGGTTGATGATCATGAAAAGTCACAAAATCAGTTGAAAAAGCAAAAACAGAATGAAAAACAGAAAAAAAATAGCACACCCTGGAGGAAGATCTCGCTGGCGTTTAAACGCCAGTAAGGGCAGCAAATGGGCGTTTAACGCCCAGTTTGGCACCATTCTGGGCGTTTAACGCCAGAAAGGGGCACCAGACTGGCGTTAAACGCCAGGAAAGGGCAAGAAGCTGGCGTTAAACGCTAGAAAGGGGCACCAGCTCGGCGTTTAACGCCAGAATTGGCATAGAGAGCATTTTTGCTTGCCATTTGGTGCAGGGATGATTTTTCCTTGACACCTCAGGATCTGTGGACCCCACAGGATCCCCACCTACCCCACCACTCTCTCTCTTCTTCACCCATTCACCAATCACCTCAACACCTCTTCCCCAAAAACCCCTCACCTATCAAATCCCATCTTTCTCTTCACCACTCACATCCATCCTTCATAAAACCCCACCTACCTCACCATTCAAATTCAAACCACTTTCCCTCCCAAATCCACCCTCACATAGCCGAACCTTACCACTCTCTCCACTCCTATATAAACCCATCTTTACCACCTTCTTTTCACACAACCTAAACACTACTTCTTTCCCTTTGGCCAAACCACAAAGCCATCTCCATCTACTTTATTTCTTCTTCTTCTACTCTCTTCTTTCTTCTTTTGCTCGAGGACGAGCAAACCTTTTAAGTTTGGTGTGGTAAAAGCATTACTTTTTTTTTCCATAACCATTTATGGCATCCAAGGCCGGAGAAACCTCTAGAAAGAGGAAAGGGAAGGCAAAAGCTTCCACCTTCGAGTCATGATAGATGGAGAGATTCATCTCAAGGGTGCATCAAGACCACTTCTATGAAGTTGTGGCCTTGAAGAAGGTGATCCCCGAGGTCCCTTTTAAACTCAAAAAGAGTGAATATCCGGAGATCCGACATGAGATTCGAAGAAGAGGTTGGGAAGTACTTACCAACCCCATTCAACAAGTCAGAATCTT
>NC_029774.3:40291786-40292090 GCF_000817695.3 Arachis duranensis
AAAAAATGTAAGGTTGGCATTCAACTTGCCCATGATGCAAGGAGATGAACACCCTTACACTAGAAGGGTTAACTTTGATCAAAGGTTGGACCAAGTCCTCATAGACATCTGTGAAGAGGGCGCTCAATGGAAGAGAGATTCAAGAGGGAAGCCGGTTCAACTGAGAAGGCATGACCTCAAGCCCATTGCTAGGGGATGGTTGGAGTTTATCCAACGCTCAATCATTCCCACTAGCAACCGGTCCGAAGTTACTATAGACCGGGCCATCATGATCCATAGCATCATGATTAGAGAAGAAATAGAG
>NC_029774.3:40292156-40292522 GCF_000817695.3 Arachis duranensis
GGCGGACAAGTCCTCTACCTTGGCAAGGTTAGCCTTTCCTCATCTCATTTGTCATCTATGTTATTCAGTTGGAGTTGACATAGAGGGAGACATCCTCATTGATGAGAACAAGCCCATCACTAAGAAAAGGATGGAGCAAACAAGAGATCCCACTCATCATGAAATCTCTGTGATACCTCAAGGGATGCACTTTCCTCCACAAAACTATTGGGAGCAAATCAACACCTCCCTAGGAGAATTGAGTTCCAACATGGGACAACTAAGGGTGGAGCACCAAGAACATTCCATCCTTCTCCATGAAATTAGAGAAGATCAAAGAATCATGAGAGAGGAGCAACAAAGACAAGGAAGAGACATTGAGGAGCT
>NC_029774.3:40292690-40294367 GCF_000817695.3 Arachis duranensis
ATGATCATTAGTGTCTTAGTGTCTATGCCTTAAAGTTATGAATGTCCTATGAATCCATCACTTTTCTTGAATGAAAAATATTCTTAATTGAAAAAGAGAAGAATTGCATGAATTTTGAATTTTATAACAGATTAATTATTCTGATGTGGTGGCAATACTTTCGTTTTCTGAATGTATGCTTAAACAGTGCATATGTCTTTTGAATTTGTTGTTCATGAATTGTTGGCTCTTGAAAGAATGATGAAAAAGGAGACATGTTACTGAGGATCTGAAAAATCATAAAAATGATTCTTGAAGCAAGAAAAAGCAGTGAATAAACGAAAAAAAAGAGAGAGAGAAAAAGAATAAAGTTGTGATCCAAGGCAAAAAGAGTGTGCTTAAGAACCCTGGACACCTCTAATTGGGGACTCTAGCAAAGCTGAGTCAGTAAGATTGGCTAATTATGTAACTGATAGTTTTCGAATGATCGGTTTCCAATTAAGATCTGCTAATTGTTTGTCTGATAGCTTTCGAATGATCAGTTTCTGATTAAGATCGGCTAATTATTTAACTGATAGTTTCCGAATGATCTGATTCGGAATATAGATCGGTGGTAGGTTACAAATAAATGAGAAGTTTGAAATGCAAAAATATTTACTGGATGAAATAAGAAGTTTATTTATTTAGAGAACCTTTGAGGTCAAAGGCCCTGGTAGGTGATGAGCGGATAATTTATACGCTTTTTGACATTGTTTTTAGTTAGTTTTTAGTATAATCTAGCTACTTTTAGGGATGTTTTCATTAGTTTTTATGCTAAATTCACATTTCCGGACTTTACTATGATTTTGTGTATTTTTCTGTGATTTCAGGTATTTTTTTGCTGAAATTGAGGGACCTGAGCAAAACTCTGATAAAAGGCTGACAAAGGACTGCTGATGCTATTGGATTCTGATCTCCCTGCACTCGAAATAGATTTTCTAGAGATACAAAACTCCAAATGGTGCGCTCTTAATGGCGTTAAAAAGTAGACATCCAGAGCTTTCCATCAATATATAATAGTTTATACTTTATTCGTGATTAGACGACGTAAACTGGCGCTCAACGCCAGTTCCATGCTGCATTCTGGAGTCAAACGCCAAAAACACGTCACGAACCAGAGTTGAATGCCAAAAACACGTTACAACTTGGCGTTCAACTCCAATAGAAGCCTCAGCTCGTGTAAAGCTCAATCTAAGCCCAAGCACACACCAAGTGGGCCCCGAAAGTGGATTTCTGCATCAATTACTTACTTCTGTAAACCCTAGTAGCTAGTCTAGTATAAATAGGACCTTTTACTATTATATTTTCATCCTGGATTGTATTTTTGATCCTGTGATCACGTTTTGGGGGCTGGCCATTCGGCCATGCCTGAACTTTCATCACTTATGTATTTTCAACGGTGGAATTTCTACACACCATAGATTAAGGGTGTGGAGCTCTGCTGTACCTCAAGTTTTAATGCAATTACTACTATTTTCTATTCAATTCAGCTATTCCTGTTCTAAGATATTCGTTGCACTTCAACAAGATGAATGTGATGATCCGTGACACTCATCATCATTCTCACCTATGAACGCATGACTGATAACCACTTCCGTTCTACTTTAGACCGGGCGCATATCTCTTGGATTCCTTAATCAGAATCTTCGTGGTATAAGC
>NC_029774.3:40294472-40309102 GCF_000817695.3 Arachis duranensis
GATTGAATGACTGTGACGAGCTTCAAACTCGCGATTGTTGGGCGTGATGACAAACGCGCGCAAAAAAATCAAGGGATTCTATTCCGACATGATCGAGAACCGACAGATGATTAGCCGTGCCGTGACAGAGCATTTGGACCTTTTTCACTGAGTGGATAGGATGTAGCCATTGACAACAGTGATGCCCTACATACAGCTTGCCATGGAAAGGAGTAAGAAGGATTGGATGAAGGTAGTAGGAAAGCAGAGATTCAGAAGGAGCACAGCATCTTCATACGCCTATCTGAAATTCCCATCAATGATTTACATAAGTATTTCTATCTTTATTTTCAGTTTATTTATTATTAATTTTCGAAAATTCTCACCATTTATTATCTGCCTGACTGAGATCTACAAGATGACCATAGCTTGCTTCATACCAACAATCTCTGTGGGATCGACCCTTACTCACGTAAGGTTTATTACTTAGACGACCCAGTACACTTGCTGGTTAGTTGAGCGAAGTTGTAAAATTATGTATGGACCATGGTATTGAGCACCAAGTTTTTGGGGCCATTACTTGGGAATTAATTTCGAACAACAATTCAAGCATGAATCACAATTTTGTCCACCAAGTTTTTGGCGCCGTTGCCGGGGATTGTTGAGTTTGGACAACTGACGGTTCATCTTGTTTCTCAGATTAGGTAATTTTCTTTTAAAAAATTTTTCAAAAATTTATCCCTATTTCCAAAAAAAAAATTTGAAAATAAATTATTCTATGGCTTCAGAATTTTTAAGAATGGATTCTAGAGTTTCATGAAGCATGTTGAATCCTGGCTGGCTATAAAGCCATATTCAAATTCTTTTGGATTGAGGCTTCAACTAATCACCACAATGCATGTAATTCCATCCTAAAGCTGGCTGGCTATTAAACCATGTCCAACCCTTGGATTGAAGTTTTAGGCTAAACATTGAAAGATTCCTGGAATTCTTCTTAAAAATTTTGAATTTCTTATTTTCTTTTTCTTATATGTTTTTTCAAAAAAATAAAATAAAATACAAAAAAATTATAAAATCATAAAAATCAAAAATATTTTGTGTTTCTTGGTTGAGTCTTGAGTCAATTTTTAAAGTTTGGTGTCAATTGCATTTTTCTAAAATTTATGCATTTTTTTCGAAAATCTCATGCATGTGTTCTTCATGATCTTCAAGTTGTTCTTGACAAGTCTTCTTGTTTGATGTTGATGTTTTCTTGTTTTGTGTCTTTTGTTGTTTTTCATGTGCATTTTTACATTCATAGTGTCTAAGAATTAAAGATTTCTAAATTTGGTGTCTTGCATGTTTTCTTTGCATAAAATTTTTTCAAAAATATGTTCTTGATGTTCATCATGATCTTCAAAGTGTTCTTGGTGTTCATCTTGACATTCATAGTGTTCTTGCATGCATCATATGTTTTGATCCAAAATTTTCATGTTTTAGGTCATAATTATGTTTTTCTCTCTCATAATTAAAAATTCAAAAATAAAAAAATATCTTTTCCTTTTTTCTCACAAAATTTCGAAAATTTGAGTTGACTTAGTCAAAAAATTTTAAAATTAGTTGTTTCTTGTAAGTCAAGTCAAATTTTCAAATTTTAAAAATCTTATCTTTTCAAAACTTTTTCAAAAATCAAATCTTTTTCATTTTTCTATTAATTTTTGAAATTTATTTTTTAAATTATTTTTCAAAAGTCTTTTTCTTAATTTTATCTTTAATTTCGAAAATTATGCTAACAATTAATATGATTGATTCAAAAATTTGAAGTTTATTACTTTCTTGTTAAGAAAGGTTCAGTCTTTAAATTCTAGAATCATATCTTTTAGTTTATTGTTAGTCAAGTAATTAATTTTAATTTTAAAAATTAAATCTTTTCTAACCATATCTTTTTAATCATATCTTTTTATCTTATCTTTTGTTGAGTTAAGAAATTAATTAAATTAATTATTGATGACAAACATTATTTTTGGCAAAATAAATAATTAGAGTTGTTTAATTAATAAATATACATTGCTAATTATTTATGTTATGTTGCAGGCCATAATTCAAGTTAAGCAGCCCAAATGGTATGAAAATAATATAGCAAGGCTGATGGGTAAATAAACTAGCACAGCCCAAAAGAAACGAAGCCAAAGGATCCAATAGGCCAAACGGGTTACATGAACCAAACCGATCCAAGCCCGAATTGATTTTCAATTCCCACCATATTGCTCCAACCAAAGCAACATTCCCCTCCTCTCAAATCAAGTCAAATCAAACCTTCAGAAAAGTAAGAAAGAGAAAGAGCTTCTTCACCAAACTAAACACCAAAGAAGCAAAAGAGAGAAAGGTTAAAGCTTGACACACAGAAATTTAATCAGAAAATCCAAACCAAATCAAGCTTAGGTTAAAGGTAATCCATCTCATTTTGCTTGCATCAAATCTTCTTCTCTTCTTCCCAACTCTCTGCAATATCCGAAAATGGCATTCAAGGGAAAGTGGTTCTCTGCCATATTCTGTTTCACATCTACGGTCACAAGTGATACTTGGGGACCAAGTAGCTTTTCTATGGCTAAGATCAAGTTGACCATGAGAAGATTTCTATGGTTACTGCTTTGTGGCTTTCGGTCAAGATAAGGAAGTCAGAGAGAAAGTTTCTACTTTGAGGATTAAGGAGAAAAAGTGAATCTGTGGTTGGTGAAGCTCAAGGCTCAAGATGTTGACCTTGGAAGAAGGACCCAGCAACATGCAAGGAGTTAAAAGAAGTTTTTCTGTTCATTCAGAACCAAGGAGAGAAAACCTGAGTTTGAAAGTTCTGTTCTGAGAAGAGCTCTTTGAAGAAGTTCAACTAACTGGACATTGTAACCTATTCAAAGGTGCATTCCGCCAGTATGAAGAACTAAATCAGAGGCTTGCTAATCTGGTTTTTCGCATAGCACAGAGGCTGTTGATGAAGTCAATCTCCTTCATGTTTTACTGATTGTGATGTACTTTTCTAAGCTTATCTTTCTGTAATTTCTTGAGAGAAAAGGCATTGTGAGAAAGCTTGAGAAAAAGCAAGAGTTGAAAAAGGCTGAGTGAAACACTTGAGAGAAAAGCCTAGAGTTGTTTTCTGATTTCTTTAGGTTGGTTAAGTGTCTTATATCTTGTACCTAAAAGGTATCCCTTTCTTAGTTGGGTTAGCACTAAGAGGTATAGTTAGGTATTAGCATAGCCAATGTCAAGATAGGTTAGAACTTGAGTGTGATAGGATTGGGTCAATCCTGTGTTATTGGTGTATGTAATACTGTTAACTATAGTGAAATTCTTCCATAGTTGTGGAGGAGACTGGATGTAGGTTGCATAGCACAAGGCAACTGAACCAGGATACTTGCTGGTGTTAGCTTTTCTCTTCTCTGCTGTGTTCTGTTTTCTGATATTCATGAGACAAAAATAAATTGTCTCATAAATTTCCGCTACTGAGTTCAAACAGAATCAAAACTGCAAAGTTATTTTAAAAGGGTAATAACCGTAACTAACAAGGAAGGCATAGATTCAACCCCCCTTCTCTAAGCCTACCACAACCTTTATCTTTTATATCATATCTTTTTTAAAATTTTATCTTTTTTAAAAAATTTGATTTTAAAATATCTTTTCTAACTTCTTATCTTCTTATATTCTTATCTTTTCAAATTTGATTTTCAAATCTTTTTCAACTAACTATTTGACTTTTTGTTTGTTTCTTATCTTTTTCAAAACCACCTAACAACTTTTCTCTCTCTAATTTTCGAAAATACCTCCCTCTTTTTTCAAAAATTATTTTTAATTAATTAATTGTTTTAAATTTTAATTTTAATTTTATTTCTTATCTTAATTTTCGAAAATCATTAACTCCTTTTCAAAATTATTTTCGAAAACTTCTGTCTCTCATCTTATTCTATTTATTTATTCATTCACTAACACTTCTCTTCATCTCAAATCTCTGCCCCTATTCTCACCTTTGTGTTTGGATTTTCCTTTTTTTATTCTCTTTCTTCTTCTACTAACAATAAGGAACCTCTTTACTGTGACATAGAGGATTCCTCTTCTTTTTCTGTTCTCTTCTCTTTCATATGAGCAGGAATAAGGAAAAAGGCATTCTTGTTGAAGCTGATTCAGAACCTGAAAGGACTCTGAAGAGGAAACTAAGAGAAGCTAAATTACAACAATCCAAAGACAACCTTGCTGAAATTTTCGAACAAGAAAAGGAGATGGCAGCCGAATCCAACAACAATAATGCAAGGAGGATGCTTGGTGATTATACTACACCTACTTCCAAGTTTGATAGAAGAAGCATCTCAATTCCTGCCATTGGAGCAAACAATTTTGAGCTGAAACCTCATTTAGTTGCTCTAATGCAATAGAACTGCAAGTTTCATGGACTTCCATCAGAAGATCCCTATCAGTTCTTGATTGAGTTCTTGTAGATCTGTGAAACTGTTAAGACTAATGGAGTAGATCCTGAAGTCTACAGGCTCATGCTTTTCCCTTTTGCTGTAAGAGACAGAGCTAGAGCATGGTTGGACTCTCAACCTAAAGATAGCCTGGACTCCTGGGATAAGCTAGTCACGGCCTTCTTGGCTAAGTTCTTTCCTCCTCAAAAGCTGAGCAAGCTTAGAGTGGATGTTTAAACCTTCAAATAAAAAGATGGTGAATCCCTCTATAAAGCTTGGGAAAGATACAAGCAGATGACCAAAAGATGTCCTTCTGACATGTTTTCAGAATGGACCATGATAGATATATTCTATTATGGTCTGTCTGAGTTCTCTAAGATGTCACTGAACCATTCTGCAGGTGGATCCATTCACCTAAAGAAAACGCCTGCAGAAGCTCAAGAACTTATTGACATGGTTGCAAATAACCAGTTCATGTACATTTCTGAGAGGAATTCCGTGAATAATGGGACGCCTCAGAGGAAGGAAGTTCTTGAAATTGATGCTCTGAATGCCATATTGGCTCAGAATAAAATGTTGACTCAGCAAGTCAACATGATTTCTCAAAGTCGGAATGGATGGCAAAATGCATCCAACAGTACTAAGGAGGCATCTGACGATTGGATTTTTGATGGTATAGAATTTCACAAATGAATTCTCGTTGTAAGTATAGTTTCTAAACCAATCAATAATCCTTTCATACAAAAAGTTGTTTGTCACTAGTACAAACCCCTAAATTTATAAACCGAAGTATTCAAACCTCGAGTCGTTCTCCCTAGGAATTACAATAAAGTGTCTTGTTATTGGTTTGAGTTGTTTTGGGGTTTTGATAAGAGGCATGAAAGTAAATGGCAATGAAAATAAACTAACAACTATAAAAGACTCTTGGCAAGGTATGAAAATTAGAAGTCCTATCCTAGTTATCCTTCTCAATTGTGATGAGAATTGTTCATTGCTCCCACTTAGTTAACCTCTAACCATGGAGGAAAGTCAAGTGGATGAATCAATTTGATTCCTCAAGTTCTAATCAACTCCTAAAGGAAAGACTAGCTTTAGAGGCATTCAAATCAATTAGCAACTTCTAATTATCAATCAACAAAGGAATTAGATAACTCAAGAGTCACTAACTACTCTACCTAGGCCAAGAGGAACAAAACCTACACTAAAACCCAACCAAGCATTTCATCAAACACTTGGAAGGCATAAAAGAAAAGCATAGTNNAGATTAACCTAAACCTAATCCTAATTCTAGAGAGAAGTGAGAGCTTCTCTCTCTAGAAACTAACTCTAAAACTAATCTTAGTGAGTTGTTTTTTTATTGCCTAGTTGATTCCCTCTTAATCCTTCATCCTTATATTCCTCCTCCTTAGCATTTGGCACCAAAGTGGGTTCAGAAACCCTCTCAAATCGCTAGGCACGTGTTGCATTAGAGAGGTCATGTGCCATCATCGGCGCGTGTGCGCACGGTACGCGTGCGCGTCCTTGGCTTGTTTCGCACTGTGCGCGCGAGCGCCTTGTGCGCGTGCGCGTGCATGACTGACTTTGCTTCTTTGACTTTTTATGCTTCTCTCCACTTGTATGCTTCCTTCCTTGCTTCCTTTGATCCATGCCTAGCCTATTTTAATCCTGTAATTACTAGCAAACACATCAAGGCATCTTATGGAATCAAAGAGAAACTAGAATTCATCAAAATAAGGCTTAAAAAGCATGTTCTTACACTTAAGCACAAATATGGGAGGGATAACAAAACCATGCTAATTCATAGGCTAAATGTGACAAAAGGTTATCAAAACACTCTAAACTCAATACAAAATAAACTGTCAAATTGGGGTTTGTCAACCTCCCCACACTTAAGCCTTAGCATGTCCTCATGCTAAATTAGGAAGGAACTAAGGGTTATGACATTTATTGAATGCAACTAAACTACATGAATCCTATCTAAAGGCAACTATCTAAAGCAATTGGAAATACTTAGTTCAAACATATCAAATTGCCAAGAGAGCATGTGTAAGCACAAGAGCTAGGCAATAGGAATTAAGTCCAAACCACAATTGTATTGAATTATTAAAAAGAGTTCAAACTTGCAAGAATATAGATAATATGGGTGAACACATGTGATTGAACTTTTGAACCCTCACCGGATGTGTATTCGCTCTATTCACTCAAATGTTTAGGGGTCAATCCACTCAATTCTCTTCTATTCATGCTTTCCAAGATTTGATTTTCTTCTAACAATCCACATTTATTCAATGCAAGCATACATTTATCATGAGGTCTTTCATTTAGGTTGTAATGGGGTTAGGGTCAAGGTAGGATCATTTATGGTTAAGTGAGATAGGATTTGAATCTTTGATTAGTATAGACTTCCCCACCTAACTATATAATGACCTATACAAGTTCTAACTATTCTAACTACCCATTCTTCACTTTTTCTCACATACTCATGCATTCTTATTTGATTCACAACACTTATGCATTGATTCCCTTTTATTGAACTCACTTTGGGGCATTTTATCCCCTCTTTATTATATATTTTTTTTTTCTTTTTCATCATCATTTCATTTTTTTTTCTTTTCATCATCATTTTTTCTTTTTCTTTATTTTTTTCTTTTTCTTCTTTCAAACTATATACAAGAACATCAATGCATAAGGTCTCTACATTTAATCAATACATGAATATGTACCCAATTCCTAAACATGAAAGTGTACTACCCCTTTTTCCCATCCAATGTTCCCAAGCCTCACCAACTTTGAGTAATAAACACTCTCACTAGCCTAGGCTAATCAAAGATCCAAACAAAGACTTTTCATTGGTTTTCCGCCTTGGCTTGTAATGTACTAAAATAAGAACAAGTTGGTTAAGCATAGGCTCAAAATTGGCTAACAATGGAAGGTAAAAGGTTGGCTATTTGGGTAAGTGGCTAATGAAACAATGGCATCAATCATATAAATGCATGAATACAAGAAATAAATGGATATATAGAATCAAGCAAATCAAGGATCACAATCATAGAAAGAGAATAATTTCAGACAAGAATGGAAAATAAGTGGTTATAAAATGTAACCACATCAATAGGCTCAAATCTCACAAGCTTGTGTTCTCAATTCAATACATGTTTCACAAGGTATGAAATTCAAGCAGGTTTCACCAAAAATTTTCTTTCAATCAATTGGTTTGATGCCTTACATTTAAAATTCCTTGGAAAATTTCAATGTTTGACTAAGCATTGTTGTGATTGGAAAATTCAAAGATTTTCTTAGTCCACCATTTTCTTTTACTTAAAATCAATTTCTTATGCAAAAAGGGTGACTAAGTATTTTGCAATTCAAAGTATGATTTCTAATCACAACTAAAAATAAAGATAAACAAAAATGTATAAAGAAAAATCCAACTAAAGGTACGGAATCTATCATCCAAATCATCTAAAAAAAAAATATCCAAAAGCATCAAAATATCTAAAATCCAAAATAAGTAATAAAAGTATCCAAAGTAGACTAAAAATGCATCAAAATATATACAAAGATGTGCAAAATAAGATAACTAGGCCGAAAAGTTCATCGGTTCCCAAATAATGCTACCGGTGCCCTCCCCACACTTAAAACCAAGCATCGTCCTCGATGCTAAACCGGAGGATCAGTGGGAGTAAAGAGCATCTGCCAAGTCTTGGCCTCACGAGTCAGATGAGTAAAGAGCATCCCTTTCGGCTTAGTATTATTTGCATCCAAAACCCATGTGGCATCTGGTAACCTAATGACACTTCTGAGTGCCTCATAATCAAAAGTCATGCTGTGTATGGCCAACTCAGCCTGCTGATGGGCACACAGCTCATTAGGGACATGCCGGTACTGTAGCGCCTCCTCAATAGCAGTCTCAGTAATCATGACCTCTCTACCCCTCACCTGAACCGAATCCAATGTGGGACGGAAGAAGTTGCAGTAGAATTCCTTCACCCACGATACATTGATATCCCCCAAATCGCGGTCAACAAAATCGATACCCAACTCAAGGATCCGACCGGTAATGGACCGTCTCACATCATTAGGGAGGAGTAATTTCTTCTCAGCATTCAGCTTTGTGGTTCGATATTTGGAAAATCGAAGCTCACAGTAGAGATTGGGGAATTTGTCTGGATTGGTAGAAGGTAACTGCTGATTTTCTTTGTCTACATCATTCAAAGGATTCTTGGCATAATGCTTGTAGATGGCAGGAATGGAGGGTGTAGAGAGTTTCCTTTTCTTGGAGGCAGTGGCTATGGCTTTGCCCTTATCTGACATCCTGAAAAAAAAATATGATAGTGTATATAAAATGTGTAGCAGGTAACAGAGAAGGCATGTTCAGGATATAATGCAACTCATATTCAAAAGACAATACTATCATCATATACTTGAAAGAGTTTGTTAAAGATGGTTAAAGGTGAGTGGAAGTGAAATGGTTAAAGAAATTAGGAAGTTAGAAAAGTAGGTTAGTGATATGATGATATATATGCGCAATGAAAAGAAAAGTTGTGGTTCATGTTCACAGTGAATGATGCAAATCCGGGAAGTCAAAAAGAAACGGAAAAATTTGCCCAAAATTGAATTAAAGACCAAAGGGAGACTAATTTCCTTGAAAATTGGGCAGCATTCCGGCTTAAAATTGGACGTTCCCGGATAGCAAGTTAGCACAATTAGCATGGAAAACAACATCAATTAGGCAAAGTAACAGTGGTATAGCATTCAGGCAACAGGAAATGCACAAAAACAGTCCAAAATCAGCATACAATCATCCAGATAAGCAGACAGCAAATTATGCACGAACGGAGCACTTATCAGACCTAGAATCCTCTATCCAGCCCTGGCTACCTAACAGCAAGTATATCTATCTAACCTAACAGACAAAATCTTAATTTTAACTAACTAACAAGCAATTGCAGAAATTAACATAAACGAATACTAAAAAGGAAAAAAAAAAGAAAAAACAGAAAAAGATAACAGAAATAGAGCAGGAACTTGGGAGCAGAGAAGAACTAAGAATGGAAAGGAAACTGGGGAGTAGATCAGAATCGATGGGTGAGGCAGAAATCTGCACCGCCGTGTACGGTGGCCGGAAAGGCGGGTGACTGCGGTGATGGAGGTTCAGCCAAGAGAAGTGACTATGGTGGTTGGTGTTCGGGTGGGGGTGGACGTACGAGAGAGAGCGTGGGCGATTGGATGGGGGAGAGAGAGTGAGGCGGTGAACAGTGGCGGCCGCGGTGGACGGCGGCGTTGGCGGTTGCTACTGTCGATCGAAGGGGACGGGATGAGTGAGAGAGAGACTGAGGCGGGGTGAGATAGAGAAAGAGGTTGGGTGGTGATGAGGGTGAGAGAAGGGGCGGCCGTGTGGTGGTGGTCAGCGGAGCAGAGGTGGTGGTTATGGGGGGAAGAAGAAGAAGAAACGGAAATGGAGGTTGGGGGGAAGTGCGCGACTGCGCAGTGTGCGTCGCGCATTAGGGTTATCCCTATTTTCGAATCGGCGTGCGCGCGCACCTTGCGCGTCCGCGTCGATTGAGAGAATGTAGGCCCTGCGCGTGCGCGTACAATGCGCTTGAGCGTGGATGAGTTGAACCAGGAGAGGACGCGTGCGCGTACAGCGCGCGCACGCGTGCATGGGGTTGGGCTAGGGGCTTAGAGTTGGCCCAACGCAGGCCTAACTCTCTGGAGAATGGCCTGGAAGTCGCGCTATCAGATCGGCGCGCACGCAGTATATACGCGGTCGCGCACAGTGAGAAAATTTGGAGGTCCACGCGTGAGCGTGCAGTGCGCTCTACCGTGGGATGGCAGAATAGGTAAGGGCGCGTGCGCGTACGGTGCGCGCACGCGTACATGAGATTTGGGCCTGAGGCTTAGAATGGGCCTGAGGCACGCCCAACTCTCGGGTTAGGGTATAGATTGGTGGCAGCACGCAAGGACGCGCGCGCAGCAAGTGCGCGTCCGCGTACATTGTCGAGTTGTGAAATGGCGCGTTAGCGTGATGCATGCGCTTGCGCAGATCGAGTTGGGCCTGGGGCTTAAGGCTAGCCCATAAATGGCTCAACTCTCTGGGGTTTAGCTCAATTATTGCAGCAGCAAATCGGCGCGGACGCGGCATGTGCGCGTCCGTGTGAACGTCCATGTTCTTAAAAAACGGCGCGCACGCACGTTGTGCGCGTCCGCGTGGATCGTGTTGGGCTCAAGGCATAATGTTTGCCCAAGGGAGGCCCAACTCTCGGGAGTGTGGCTCGTGGTGCATCCACACAGGGACGCGTGCGCGTACATGGTGCGCGCGCGTCCACACACATTTTTTTTTTCAGAAAACAAATTGCTGGGTGCTTCCCTTAGTGTTCACAACTCTTATTCACTCAACCATCATACAATTCACAAGAATACAATTTTTGATATTATTCATCTACTACTAAACACAACATGCATGTGACTAAGCTAACAATTAAGTTGTACAAACAAATTTGTATGAAACATCTACCTACAATGGTAACTCAACTCACTTATTAAGTAAATGTAAAAGATTGGAAAGAGTTTACCATGGTGGGGTGTCTCCCACCTAGCACTTTTGCAGAATTCTCCTTACTCCACCAATGCTTCCTTCTAGATCCATACAAGGTGATCCTTGTCCCAACATTATCCCTATACCTTGAGGCATTGACCTTAATGAGCTTAACACCTACTTTCCAACCACTACACAACTCATTTCCACTTTTAATTCCACAAAGAGTTCTAAGTTAAGTTGACCATCATTTTCAATCAAACCATATTTAAGTGAGAAATTAAAGCTTAGAGATAGAGATTTTACCCACTTTAATGTTGTGTTGGATGGTAACTTGGGAAGGGAGGCTTCCCCACACTTAGACAATGCAAGGTCCACTCCCTTGTGCTTCTCTTTGATTGTTTCCACCTCTTCACAAGCTTTTTCAATTGCAACCTTTTCCCTTTTTCTACCTGGCTTGGTGTTGTCTTCAAGAACTTCATCTTGTCTAATGAGAGGTAATTCAATTTGGGATAGAAATTCATTGATGAATGAGTTCATCTCTTGATCAACCTCTTCATATTCTTCAATTTCAATATACACCATGCCATTTTCGCTTTCCTTGGAAGGTTGTGTACACTCTTTTATAGTTTCAACTTCATGTCCAATGGGACAGGATTCCATTATAGAGAGAAATTCATCCATGATTGAATCCATCTTTTGATAAGCCTCTTCCAAGTCTCCAACGATGATATGCCTTGGAGGTTGCGCACCCTCCTCAACATCAATTTCAAGCTCCTTGGAAGAGTGCTCCATGATGCTACATTCCCATGGACTTTCAACATCTCCTAAATCTTCAACCACTTCTTCCCTTTCTTCAATAATCATAGGCTCCTCCAATTGTTTTAACACAAAATTCGATTCCTCCTTCTCCACTGAATTTTCCAAGTTCTCCTTTATACTTTGCTCGTCTTTTGACTTTTCACATGGGGCTACGGAAGCACCTTGAGTGTTCAAGCATTGGTAGGCTAAGGTAGACACTACCTTGGTCAAATTGGTCACAAACTCAAGTGTATCCCGCTTCATGGCTTCTTGTCCTTGAAGTAACAAAGTGAGAGGATCATCTAGTGGGGCTTGATCATTATTTTGGAGAGAGGGTTCATAATGGGAAGGTGGTTCTTCTTGGTAAGGTTGTGGAGATTGTGTGTATTGAGGTAGTTTTTGGTAGTAATCTAGATAGGGTTGTGGTGGTTCTAAGGGTTCTTGCTCATAATGGTCATAAGAATATGGTATGGATGATTGGTTATATGATGGATATGGATCATAGGAAGGTGCTTGATATGGAGAGGCTTGTGAGAGTGGTTGAGAGTTATGTTGTAGGTATGGTTCATAAGCATATGGTGGTGGTGCTTGGAAGTCACAAGGTGAATCACCATAGCCATTGGATTGATATGCATCATAGAATGGCTCTTCTTCGTAGTGCATTGGTGGAGGTTGTTGCCATGAGGCTTGATCATATGCATATGGCTCCTCCCACCCTTGGTTGTTCCGTCCTTGATACACATCCTCATTGAAGCTCTCATTACCTACAACATAGTTGCAATCACACTCAGAGCCAAAGTGAGAATTCATGGTGGAAAAGCAAAAATAAAACTAACAAAATCTAGAAAACAAGCAAAAGACAAACTATTTACACTATTCACATATGTACAATAACCAATAACATAACACCATTGCAATTGTAATCATCAATGGCGCCATCAACATGGTACGCTCAATTGCAATCTCAACTCTTTATCACAACTTCGCACAACTAACCAGCAAGTGCACTGGGTCGTTGACGATTAAATTTTTGATGGTTTATAATTTCACAAATGAAATCTCGTTGAAGTATAGTCTCTAAACCAACAATAATCCTCTCATACAAAAATTTGTTGTCACAAGTACAAACCCCTAAAATCTATAAACCGAAGTATTTAAACCTCGAGTCGTTCTCCCTAGGATTTACAATAAAGTGTCTTGTTATTGGTTGTGAGTTATATTTGGGGTTTTTAAGATTTTAGACAAGAAATATAAATTTCATCAAACACTTGGAAGGCGTATAAGAAAAACTTAGTAAATTCATAACAAGAATAGAATTTAATAACAATTATTGCAAAGAATTAATCGACAACAATCAAGGAAATCACAATTATCATGAATTACCTCAAATTTCATTATTGAAAGGAAACAAAGGAACAACAATCTATCCAAAACAAAATGGAGAATTACAATTACGAGAGCACATAACTAGAAAGAGAGAGATGAGAAGATTAAGAATTGATAGAGGAGAATTGAATCAAAGCATGAATTAAACCTAGATCTAAGAAGAAAGATTAACCTAAACCTAATCCTAATTCTAGAGAGAAGTGAGAGCTTCTCTCTCTAGAAACTAACTCTAAAACTAATCCTAGTGAGTTGTTTTTTTATTGCCTAGTTGATTCCCTCTTAATCCTTCATCCTTATATTCCTCCTCCTTAGCATTTGGCGCCAAAGTGGGTTCAGAAACCCTCTCAAATCGCTAGGCACGTGTTGCATTAGAGAGGTCATGTGCCATCATCGGCGCGTGCGCGCACGGTACGCGTGCGCGTCCTTGGCCTGTTTCGCATTGTGCGCGCGAGCGCCTTGTGCGCGTGCGCGTGCATGACTGACTTTGCTTCTTTGACTTTTTATGCTTCTCTCCACTTGTATGCTTCCTTCCTTGCTTCCTTTGATCCATGCCTAGCCTATTTCAATCCTGTAATTACTAGCAAACACATCAAGGCATCTTATGGAATCAAAGAGGAATTAGAATTCATCAAAATAAGGAATTCATCAAAATAAGGCTTAAAAAGCATGTTCTTACACTTAAGCACAAATATGGGAGGGATAACAAAACCATGCTAATTCATAGGCTAAATGTGACAAAAGGTTATCAAAACACTCTAAACTCAATACAAAATAAACTGTCAAATTGGGGTTTGTCAACCTCCCCACACTTAAACCTTAGCATGTCCTCAGCATCTTCTGAAGTAGAAGCTTATGATCCTGAAAACCCTGCAATGGCAGAGGTAAATTACATGGGGGAAGCCTTTGGCAACACCTATAATCCCTCATGGAGAAATCATCCAAATTTCTCATGGAAGGATCAATAAAAGCCTCAACAAGGCTTTAATAATGGTGGAAGAAATAGGCTCAGCAATAGCAAGTCTTTTTCATCATCTTCTCAGCAACAGGCAGAAAATTCTGAGCAAAATACTTCTAACTTAGCAAATATAGTCTCTAATCTGTCCAAAACCACTTTAAGTTTCATGAGTGAAACAAGGTCCTCCATCAGAAATCTGGAGGCACAAGTGGGCCAGCTGAGTAAGAAAGTCACTAAAACTCCTCCTAGTACTCTCCCAAGCAATACTGAAGAAAATCCAAAAAGAGAGTGCAAGGCCATTGACATAATCAACATGGCCGAACCTAGAGAGGAAGGAGAGGACGTAAATCCCAATGAGGAAGACCTCAGGGGATGTCTCTCAAGCAAGAAGGAGTTCCTTATTGAGGACTTAAAGGAATATGAAGGTCATATAGAGACCATAGAGATCCCATTAAACCTCTTTCTGCCATTCATGAGCTCTAAAAACTATTCTTCCTCTGAAGAGGATGAAGATGTAACTGGAGAGCAAGTTGCTCAATATCTA
>NC_029774.3:40309281-40321760 GCF_000817695.3 Arachis duranensis
GGATGAATGCATCATCCTTGGAAGACCTTTCCTAGCCACAGCAGGAGCTGTGATAGATGTTAACAGAGGAGAATTAGTCCTTCAATTGAATGGGGACTACCTTGTGTTCAAGGCTCAAGGATCTTCTTCTTTAACAATAGAGAGGAAGCATGAAAAGCTTCTCTCAGTACAGAGTCAAACAAAGCCCCCACAATCAAACTCTAAGTTTGGTGGTGAGAGGGCTCGGCCAAACTCTAAGTTTGGTGTTGAATCCCCACATCTAAACTCTAAATTTGGTGTTGGGAGTCTACAACTTTGACCTGATCACCTGTGTGGCTCCATGAGAGCCCACTGTCAAGCTATTGACATTAAAGAAGCGCTTATTGGGAGGCAACCCAATTTTTATTTATCTAATTTTATTTTTCTTTTTATTGTTCTTTTATGTTTGATTAGGTTCATGATCATGTGGAGTCACGAAAAAAATACTAAAATTAAAAACAGAATCAAAAATAGCAGAAGAAAAATCACACCTTGGAGGAAGGACTTATTGGCGTTTAAACGCCAGTAAGGAGCATCTGGCTGGCGTTCAACGCCAGAACAGAGCATGCATCTAGCGCTGAACGCCAGAAACATGCAGCAATCTGGCGTTTAAACGCCAGGATTGCACACTGAGAAAAGCTGGCGTTCAACGCCAGAAACATGCTGCAAATGGGCGTTGAATGCCCAGAACAAGCTTAGAGCTGGCGTTTAACACCAGAAACAAGCACCAATCTGGCGTTAAACGCCAGGATTGCATGCAGAGGGCATTTTACACGCCTTATTGGTGCAGGAATGAAAATCTTTGACACCTCAAGATATGTGGACCCCACAGGATCCCCACATACCTCAACTCAGCTTCTCTCTTCTTCCCCATCACCTCTTCACCACTCACATCCATCCAATCCCACCCATATGGCCGAAACATACACATCTCTCCCTCTCCTCCATATTTTCTTCTCCTTCCATTCTTTCTTCTTTGCTCGAGGGCGAGCAACATTCTAAGTGTGGTGTGGTAAAAGCATAGTTTTTTTGTTTTTCCATAACCAATGATGGCACCTAAGGCCAGAGAAACCTCAAAAAAAAAAAGAAAAGGGAAGACAAAAAAATTTTCCACCTCCGAGTCATGGAAGATGGAGAGATTCATCTCAAGGGTCCATAGCTCAGTAGAAGAGCATTTGACTGCACATCAAGAGAGCATGAGGAATTTCCTCATCAAGAAATCCCTGAGATACCTCAGGGGATACATTTTTCTCCACACAACTATTGGAAACAACTAAGGATAAGAGCACCAAAATCACTAGGGATCAAGCAACAGAGGCAAGGAAGAGACATAAAGGAGCTCAAAAAGCACCATCAGTCCTTCAAAAAGGCGCCACCCTCACTAAGGTGGACTCATTCCTTAACTTCCTTATTCTTATCTCTGTTTTTTGATTTTTATGCTATATGTGTGTTTATGTTTTGTGTCTCTACCTCATGATCATTAGTATTGAGTAACTATGTCTTAAGGCTATAAATAATTCCATAAATCCTTCACCTCTCTTAAATGAAAAATGTTTTTAATACAAAAGAACAAGAAGTACATAAGTTTCGAATTTATCATTGAATTTAGTTTAATTATATTGATGTGGTGACAATACTTTCTGTTTTCTGAATGAATGATTGAACAGTGCATATTTTTTATCTTGTTGTTTATGAATGTTAAAATTGTTGGCTCTTGAAAGAATGATGAACAAAGAGAAATGCTATTGATAATCTGAAAAATCATGAAATTGATTCTTGAAGCAAGAAAAAGCAGTGAATAGCAAAAGCTTGTGAAAAAAAATTTGGCGAAAAAAGAAAAAAAATTAAATAGAAAGAAAAAGAAAAAGCAAGCAGAAAAAGCCAATAGCCCTTAAAACCAAAAGGCAAGGGTAAAAAGGATCCAAGGCTTTGAGCACCAATGGATAGGAGGGCCCAAGAAACTAAAATCTAGGCCTAAGCGGCTAAATCAAGCTGTCTCTAAACCATGTGCTTGTGGCATGCAGGTCCAAGTGAAAAGCTTGAGACTGAGTGGTTAAAGTCATGATCCAAAGCAAAAAGAGTGTGCTTAAGAACCCTGGACACCTCTAACTGGGGACTTTTGCAAAGCTGAGTCACAATATAAAAAGGTTCACCCAGACATGTGTCTGTGGCATTTATGTATCTGGTGGTAATACTGGAAAACAAAGTGCTTAGGGCCACGGCCAAGACTCATAAAAGTAGCTGTGTTCAAGAATCAACAAACCTAACTAGGAGAATCAATAACACTATCTGAAATTCTAAGTTCCTAGAGATGCCAATCATTCTAAACTTCAAAGAAAAAAAGTGAGATGCCAAAACTGTTCAGAAGCAAAAAGATACAAGTCCCACTCATCTAATTAGAATTAATATTCATTGATATTCTGAGCTTTATAGTATATTCTCTTCTTTTTATCCTAATTGATTTTCAGTTGCTTGGGGACAAGCAACAATTTAAGTTTGGTGTTGTGATGAGCAGATAATTTATACGCTTTTTGGCATTGTTTTTAGTTAGTTTTTAGTATAATCTAGCTACTTTTAGGGATGTTTTCATTAGTTTTTATGCTAAATTCACATTTCTGGACTTTACTATGAGTTTGTGTATTTTTCTGTAATTTTAGGTATTTTCTGGCTGAAATTGAGGGACCTGAGCAAAACTTTCATAAAAGGCTGACAAAGGACTGCTGATGCTGTTGGATTCTGACCTCCCTACACTCAAAATGGATTTTCTGGAGCTAAAGAACTCCAAATGGTGCTCTCCTAACGGCATTGGAAAGTAGACATCCAGAGATTTCCAGCAATATATAATAGTCCATACTTTATTCGTGATTAGACGACGTAAACTAGCGCTCAACGCCAGTTTCATGCTGCATTCTGGAGTCAAACGCCAGAAACATGTCACGAACCAGAGTTGAACGTCAAAAACACATTACAACTTGATGTTCAACTCCAATAGAAGTCTCAGCTCGTGTAAAGCTCAAGCTCAGCCCAAGCACACACCAAGTGGGCCCCGTAAGTGGATTTCTGCATCAATTACTTACATCTATAAACCCTAGTAGCTAGTCTAGTATAAATAGGACCTTTTACTATTGTATTTTCATCTTGGATTGTATTTTTGATCCTGTGATCACGTTTTGGGGGCTGGCCATTTGGCCATGCCTGAACCTTCATCACTTATGTATTTTCAACGGTGGAGTTTCTACACACCATAGATTAAGGGTGTAGAGCTCTGCTGTACCTCAAGTTTTAATGCAATTACTACTATTTTCTATTCAATTCAGCTATTCCTGTTCTAAGATATTCGTTGCACTTCAACATGATGAATTTGATGATCCGTGACACTCATCATCATTTTCACCTATGAACGCATGACTGTCAACCACTTCCATTCTACTTTAGACCGGGCGCATATCTCTTGGATTCCTTAATCAGAATCTTCGTGGTATAAGCTAGATTGATGGCGGCATTCATAAGAATTCGGAAAGTCTAAACCTTATCTGTGGTATTCCGAGTAGGATTCAGGGATTGAATGACTGTGACGAGCTTCAAACTCGCGATTGCTGGGCGTTAGTGACAGATGCAAAAGAATCACTGGATTCTATTCCAACCTGATTGAGAACCGACAAGGATGGGATGTAGCCATTGACAACGGTGATGCCCTACATACAGCTTGCCATGGAAAGGAGTAAGAAAGATTGGATGAAGGTAGTAGGAAAGCAGAGATTCAGAAGGAGCATAGCATCTTCATATGCCTATCTGAAATTCCCATCAATGATTTACATAAGTATTTCTATCTTTATTTTCAGTTTATTTATTATTAATATTCGAAAACTCTCTCACCATTTATTATCTGCCTGACTGATATCTACAAGATGACCATAGCTTGCTTCATACCAATAATCTCTGTGGGATCGACCCTTACTCACGTAAGGTTTAATACTTGGACGACCCAGTACACTTGCTGGTTAGTTGAGCGAAGTTGTGAAATTATGTATGGACCATGGTATTGAGCACCAATTTTTTGGGGCCATCACCTGGGAATTAATTTTGAACAATAATTCAAGTATGAATCACAATTTCGTCCACCAGTAGGCTAGCCTCATTAAAACCTCTCTAAGCAAAACCCTTTTTGGGAAAAATCTTGGTAGTAGGAAAAAGAGTACTTGCCTGTTCCTGGTTTTAACTGTAATATAACTTTAAAGAAGATACATTCGAAGTATTAGGCAAATCTTTACCATCTAAGGTTTGTAGTCGGTAAGCTCCATTGCCGATGACTTCTATGACTCGGTAAGGGCCTTCCCAATTAGCTGCTAGTTTGCCATGGCTTGATGGTCTTCTAGCTTGTTCTGTTTTCCTGAGCACAAGGTCGTTTACTTGGAAAGACCTTGGGTGAAGTCTTTGGTTATATCTTCGGGCTATGTGCTGTTGCATGGCCAAGTGTTTAACTGCTGTGGACGATCTGAGTTCTTCTACGAGGTCAAGTTTGAATTGCCGAGCTATGTCTTTTTTAGCTTGGTCGGCCATTTCAGTGCGCAGTGAGGATTGGGAGATCTCCACTGATATCATTGCATCTGAACCATAGACTAACTGGAAGAATGTTTCCTTTGTGGTTAAGTGAATGGTGGTGTTGTATCCCCATATGATCTCTGGGATAAGCTCGGCCCAGAGGCCTTTTGCATCATCCAGTTTCTTTCTTAGTGCATGTAGTATTACTTTATTTGCAACTTCTGCTAAGCCGTTTGTTTGTGGGTGCTCCATTAACGAGAAATGTTGTTTGATTTTTAGTTCCTGCAAAAAGGATGTGAATTTTTTATCGGCAAACTGGCGACCATTATCTCTGATAATGTGCCGAAGAATGCCGAATCAACAAATAATATATTTCTAGACAAAAGAAAGCATTTGTTGTGATGTGATCTTGGCTAGAGGCTGTGCCTCTATCCATTTGAAAAAATAATCAATTGCTACAACCAGAAATTTTACCTGCCCTGCTGCTGTGGGTAAAGGACCGAGGATATATATGCCCCATTGGTTGAACGGCCAACTTACCTCAGAACAGTGTAGGTGTTTGGCCGGGAGATGTATGATCGGACTGTGTTTCTGGCAGTTGTTACAGCTTTTAACTTTTGCTTGGCAATCCTGTCATATTGTCGGCCAGTATAATCCAGCTCTGAGAATTTTTTAAGACAGACTTTGGGCTCCGAGGTGTGTACCACAGATCCCTTCATGTGCCTCGGCAAGTGCAAGCTCTGCTTCTGTTCTGCAAAGACATTTTAGTAACGGACGAGAGAATCCTCATCTATATAGGCAGTTGTTATAAATTGTAAAAAAGGAGGCTTGTCGACAAAAGTGTCGAACATTTTCGACATCACCTGGCAAGATCCCTGTCTGAAGATAGTCTATGTATGGAGATCTCCAATCTGCTTCCTGTGTTACACTTAAGATTTCTGTGAGTTCAATGCTTGGCTTAAGCAATGTTGACTGATAAAGGGATGACCTTTTTGGTTGAGTACTGGCGAGTTTAGACAGAATGTCAGCTCGACCATTACTCTCCCTGGGTATATGTTGTATTTCGTATTTTGAAAAATTTGAAAGTAAATTTTGTACGATGTCAAGATATTTGGAAAGCAAAGGATCATTTACTTGGTATAAGTTGTTTACCTGCTGGACGATGAGTAAAGAGTCGCAGTATATCTTAAGTTCGGTGATGTTTAGGTCGGCTGCGAGTCTAAGGCCGGCAATTTAGGCTTCGTACTCATTTTGATTGTTGCTTGCTTTAAATAAAAAATGGAGGGAGTGTTCGATGATGTTGCGGTGGCTATCATCAAGTATGATACCTGCTTGACATCCTTGTGGGTTGGAGGACCCATCGACGTTTAAAGACCATTCGATGTAGTCTTCGGTTGTGTCTGGTACTGAGAACTCGGCGATGAAGTCGGCCAAGAATTGAGACTTGATGGATGTTCGGCCTTCGTACTTGATATAAAATTCTGAAAGTTCGACCGACCATTTTACTAGTCGGTCAGCCAGCTCAGGTTTCTGAAGGACTTGTCGTAAAGGATGATCTGTCCGAACATAGATTTCATGGCTCTAAAAATATGGTCGGAGTCTTCTGGCCGAGAAGACAAGGGCTAGGGCCAGCTTCTCATTGCTCGGATATCGAAGCTCGGAATTCTGTAATGTTTTGCTGGTAAAATAGATAGGAGACTGCTGCTTTTCCCTTTCTAGTTAGTGACAGATAAATATAAGAATAATGGTTCCCCTTCAAGGGGGTTTTAAAATTGGTGGTTTTGAAAGAGTTTGTTTGATAGCTGTGAATGCTTGTTCACAATCGTCAGTCCATTGGAAAGCTTTTTCCCTTTTTTAAAGTTCGGAAAAAACATAAAGATTTAGAAGTTAGGCAGGGTAAGAATCTAGAGAGTGCAGCGAGTCTCCCTGTTAACCGCTGCACCTCTCTGATTGTTTGTGGGCTTTTCATGTCTAAAACAGCTTGGCATTTTTCTGGATTCGCCTCAATACCTCAGCTAGTGAGCATGAAGCCGAGGAATTCGCCGCTCTCGGTGCCAAATGCGCACTTCTCAGGGTTTAACCGCATGTTGTATTTTCTTATTTGACTGAAGATTTCTGCGAAGTTGTCAAGGTGATTGTTTCCGATCTCTGTCTTGGCGACCATATCATCGACGTAAACATCAATGTTCCTGCCGATCTGCTTGGCGAAGACTTTGTCCATTAGACGTTGATATATTGCACCTACATTCTTAAGGCCAAATGGCATAACTTTATAATAGTAGTTTCCATACGCAGTAATAAAGGCTGTCTTATTTTGATCGGATGGATGCATTTGGATCTAGTTATAGCCAGAATAAGCATTCATAAAGCTAAATTTTTCATAGCCAGAGGCATTATCAACTAAGCAATCAATAGAAGGCAAATGATAGGAATCTTTGGGGCATGCTTTGTTGAGATCGATGAAATCAACACACATGCGCCATGTACCGTTATGTTTTTTCACCATGACGACATTCGCCAACCATATTGTGAATTTGATTTCTTTGATGAAGCTGGCATTGATGAGCTTTTTGGTTTCTTCCAGGGAAGCTTGTTTCCGGTCATGGCCGAGGTTTCTCTTCTTCTGTGCTACAAGTCAAACAGATGGATCTAATGCCAACTTGTGGGATATGATTGATGGATCGATGCCTGGCATATCAGCTGGGGTCCAAGCAAACAGATCGATGTTTTGTTTTAAAAATGCTCGGAATGAGGATTTCTCTTCTGGGGATAATGTGGAGCCGATGTAAGTGAATTTGTCCGAGTTTTATATGAAATAGATTTTATGCAGGTCTTCGGTTGGGGTCGGTCTTTTAAGGGTTCCTGCTCTTGGATCAAGATCGGCAAGAGCTGGTAGGTCGTCCATGCTGCTGATGTTCTGAACATGTGCTTTTGTGTTTGAGTTAGGTCTTTTAAGACTGTTGTTGTAGCATTCCCTGGCTTCTCAGGCATCACTGTGAATGGTTGCGATTATGTTGTCCGCAAAGGAAACTTAACACAGAGATGAATTGTAGAGACTATGGCGCCGAACTTTTTTAAGAAAGGTCGGCCGAGTATCAAATTGTAAGGACAAAAACAGTCAACTACTAAGTATTGAATATCTGAAGTTTTTGACAAGGGAAACTCACCAAGTGTGGTTTGTAACCACACAGAGCCCATAACTGGGACTCTCTCACCTGAGAAACCTACCAGGTCTACAGTGAAAGTTTGGAGGATGTTACTGCTAAGTTTCATTTTCTGGAATGTGGAGTAAAAGAGAACGTCAGCACTGCTTCCTGGGTCCAGTAACATCTTTTTTACTAGGAGATCTCTGAGCTATAGGGAGATTACGACCGGGTCATCCAGATTTGCCACATTGGTGTTGTGGTCGTCTGTCTGGAATGTTATCTGAGGGAACTGGGGAAGCATCCATTGTTGAGTTTGATCGGATTCTATGGAGAGCACAGCTCAGTAAGATCACTTCCTTGCCGAGCTTGTGGTTCCTCCTCCTGCAAAACCTCTAGAAATACAGTTAATAATACGTCTTGGTTGGTCGGGATGGCTGGTGTTTGGCCGATCTTTATCTTGGCCATGCTGTGTCGCCGAGTTTTGGTCACCAGAGAAGGGTGCGTGTCGCTGTATGTTGCTACCGATATATTTGTCTAGGTGGCTTTACCGAGCTAGTCGCTCCAAAAGGTCTTTGGCGATGACACAGTCGTCGGTAGTGTGTCCGTACTTTTGGTGGAAAGAGCAGTATTTTGATATGTCCGCTCCTTTTGAATCTAGGTAACTGCCGGCTTTTCTTGGTGATTTGATCAAATTTGAATTCAAGATCTCCTCAATGATGTCGTCGCTCTTGGTGTTGAATTGAGTGTAGGACTCGTATTGTGGAGTTGGTTTGAAATTTTTCTTGTTGTCCCGCGTTTTGTCGTCGTCTCTGTAGTGAGGCTTTTCTGTTTTCCGAGCTTGTCGGAGTTCATCGATGTCGATCTGACCTTTAGCCTTTTCATAGAACTCGGCCATAGTCTTGGGTTTGGCTACGGTAATAGTTTCTCGAAATTTTCCTGGTCGGAGTCCGCTTTTTATTGAATGCAGTTCCACCTCGGGATGGAGGTCGGGTATACTCATGGCTATCTTTGTGAAGCGCGTCATGTAGTCCCTGAGGCTTTCGTGCTGGCCTTGCTTGATTGTATTCAGGTAATCGGAGTCGTGTATGTAGATGGCCGATCCAGCAAAGTGCTCCTCAAAGGGCTTTGATATGTCTCGAAATCGAGAAATGGAACCTATAGGCAAAGAACAAAACCAATCAAGTGCAGGACCGTCTAAGTAAGATGGAAAGCAACGACATAAAACTTTATAAGATACACTGTTTACTGTCATCATGGAGGTGAACTTTTTGATGTATTTCTTCGGATCACCTAACCCATCATAGGGAGTTAGGGAGGTCAGCAGAGTGAACCTCCTGGGTAACACGAAATTCATCACCTCGGCCGTGAATGGCCCAGGAGAGCTTTTCTGATTGTCGTCCTCGTCATCTGACCGAGCTTCCTCATTATGCTCGGGTTGCTCCTCTTTGTGTCGAGCAGTTTCAGAGACGTGTGTTGGCCATGACTGATGCTCGGCTTATTCTGACCG
The DNA here is from genome assembly GCF_000817695.3 of Arachis duranensis. Lineage (NCBI taxonomy): Eukaryota > Viridiplantae > Streptophyta > Magnoliopsida > Fabales > Fabaceae > Arachis > Arachis duranensis. Next base: position 40,318,495 of record NC_029774.3, read on the forward strand.
TTCTTGCCGATCGTTGTTGTTTTCGATTCGGGTGTTATTCAAGTTGGCAATTTGATTTGCCATTCTTTGGTTCTCTTCGGTCATTTGCTGGTTGGCTTGCCGTAACTCGGTCACCATTTGAAGGAGTTTGGATGGTGTGGGTGGAAGTTGTTTAGCCATGACTTCAAGCGAGAACCTCGAGGCCGATTATATATGGAAGAGATTATATTCTCGACCCCACGATGGGTGCCAGTTGTTCTTGTATTGATACTTGAAGGGAGAGCTCGGTCCTTGGGAGTCGACGCCAAATTGTTATCTTCGGTTCCGACCTTCAAGCTTCGTAAAAGTCCGAGCTTTACTCCGAGGGGAGGTCCAATTACGCAAAGCGTGAGCAAGGAACAAGGGGGGAGTGTACCTTTGCAGGCACTCCAAAACTTAAGTTAGTATTGAGAATTCAATGTTTGTTTAGGATAAAAGATCATACCTTTTTTAGGTTAAAATGTACCAGTCGGTTATGCTTCTGCTTTATTGCATGTATTAAAGAGCAATAATAAGGGTGAAATGTTAGGTTGGATGTTTCAATTTTGGAAATTAGTCCGTTAAGCTGAATTGTAACGTAAGTTGCCGATTAATGATGTTGATTGCCGATTAATAACTGTAACGCCGATTAATAATGTAGCGCTAATTAATAACGTAACACCAAACTATGATACGTTATGCTGAGTTATAACTCATAATGCCGAGTTATGACTTGATATTTGTAACGGTCGGATCACTATCTACTTTGATCATGCATAGATATATTCATAGCAAACTGTAACCAAATCTCAATCCCTTGGTGATTCAATTTCACTTAATCTAACCAAACGTCAATTTCTTGATTAATTAATTATGACAAGAGGTTAAGCACAAATTCTTATTTAAAGCCACACAATTCTTAAAGATTAATCCTAGTTGATTTTATGTCACTTATTAAAACTAGTTTTAGAAACTTGAAGAATTATGAGAAGAAGTATCAAGCTAATTCTAGGGATTAACTTTTCTAAAATAATAGAATGAAGAATTCAAATCAGATTAGAATTATTTTTCAATACATTCTAACCCATAAGATAAAGAACAAAACTTGCTTCTTAAATAAAAAATCAATGCATTAATCAAAAGTAGAAGAACAATAATATTAATCCATCAAAATAAACAGAGTTTCTAACATTAACAAAAGAGAATTAGTTGCTCATGATGCAAAAAACAAAAACAGAAGTTAAATTCAGATAAGCTAAGGTAAGGTCCTTCTCCGAAAGAATTCCTTGGCATTTATTTAAATTCGAATATAAACCTAACTTTTAAATTCAAAATAAAATAAATTAAAATTATCTAAACTAAAAGATGATCTTCTCCTTATAATTGAAATTCAAAACTTGGCGGTTACTTGAAGTGTTTGGTATTCAATGAAGTCATGGACCTTGCAATTGGTCTTGGACTTGGGTGAAGTGGAGTGACACTTGGATGAAGTAGCGTGGGACTTGGATGGTCAGTGAAACTTAGTCCACGGTTTGAAAGCATGGACGTGTAAGTGGAGGAAATGGCGCTGTACTTGGTGGAATGGGTTGGACTTGGCGTGACACTTGGTGGAGAGGGTGTGGCACGCCTTTGTAGTGGCTTTCTTGGAGGCTTTCTGGTCTTTGGCCCAGCGTGCCACTTGGAGGCTTGGCATGGCACGCCCTTTGTTTCGGGTTGGTCGAAAGCGTTGCATGCCTTGTGGAGTGCTGTGACACATCCTTGCATGGAGGATCGAAGGCGTGGCACTTGAAAGGAGTGGCGTGGCACGCCAAGGCTTTGTTGGTCTCCTAGAGGTGCTTTCATGTTTGGATGGTTCTTTTGAAGTTGTCCAAGTATGGCACTTGGAGTTTGGACGTGTCACGCCTTTCCCTAGCCCTCTTCAAAGGCGTTTCACATCTATTTTGGGCATGCCATGCCCTTTTTTCTGGGGATGCTATTTTTACGAGCTGAAAGATGTTGGTCGTGCGTGGCTCAAACCGAATATCCACTATAAATATATGCATATCGTTTCGAAACTCTAGATGTTAGCTTTCTAACACTGCTTGAACTGCCTCATTTGGACTTCTATAGTTCAGGTTATACTTGCTTGAGTATGAAGAGGTCATGATTGAGAGTATTTACAAATTCTCTTCAAAGGTATTGCATTTTTCTGGGTCTTCTCTGCTTGTTCCTCTTTTTCTTTTTGTCTTGCCTAAAATCTTTTAACAATCTCCTAAACATATCAAAACTCAAAACAACTCCACATAAAATCAACTAAGTCACAAGAATTTTAATTATAATGAGAAAATCACTAACTTTATTCAAATGAATGATAAAGAAAAACAACTAAAGATGCTCATGCATCACCGACTTCATGCACGCAAGAAAAGCTCGCGTACACGTGATTCTTGTTTAGACGAAAAAATCTCGTTTATGCGAGATTCTCGTTTAAGCAAGAAAATTCCGTTTGTGTGAGGATCTCATTTGGACGAGAAACATCTCTTTTAAATTATTTTTCGAATTCACTTTTTCACTCCCTTCTTTTTGATCCTTTGAAATCGATATACTTTAACCTTAAAATATACTTAAAGAAATTTTTATCACAATATCAAATGCCATAAAAAGAAATTGAGAAATTAATAATTAGGAGTACAAAAAATATATTTTTCATACACAATTTTATTAGAAATAAGATTTAAAAAATTCAACTAATTAAATTAAAATTGTGTAAGTTAATTGATAAATTTTATATTTTTTAATATAATTTAAAATGATAAAATACATTTTTATCAGAAGAATGAAAAGAATGTTGTTGAATGAAATTGTTTTATTTTATATCGAGGAAGATAGACTTTTTGGAATTTGTTGTTTCTTGTTCTTCATTGTTTTGGAAAGAAAAAAGAATATATAGACACCGATAATAAATATTTATTTTATGTAATGATATGTAAATTTACTTTATATTGACCATTATATGAGTTATTATAGAATATGTCTAACACTTGTATGTAGATAACACAATTTTATATGACTATGATCCAAACAAATTATCTTCTACAAATTCTGCCAATTTAATTTTATTGTAGAAAGTGGTCTCATCAAAGCATTGATAATGATTTATATTAATTGAACACATCATCACTTGAGTATCCTGGACGGTGCGGTATCTAGCTTATGAGAAAGGTTATATATATTACTTAAAAATATATTATATCATATATAAATTAATATTAAATTTAAAGTTAATTTAT
>NC_029774.3:40321890-40390455 GCF_000817695.3 Arachis duranensis
TTTTTTTAATTTTTTTTAGGTTATATTTAAATACTATAGTATAATAATAAAACTATTAGATAGAGTATAAGTATGAGTATTATTAATATTTTGATAATTAAAAATACATTTAATTTTTTAATTTTATTTTTCATGAATCATGACAACATGTATTTTTAATAATATTATTACAACTAAATAATATTAAAAAATATAAATTGTTGAAAAAAAATAATATATAGACGATAAAGACATTATATACCTTATGAATACAATTACACAAAGAAATAGAAAATTTAATGAATACAATCACACAATCACCTAATATATATATTTAGCAAATTAAAAAAAATAAAAATAAAATTATAGTCATCAACCAAATTCCAGATATACAAAAAATTAGCAAGAAGAGAGAGAAGGAGAAAGAGAAAGAGGTATGAAATTATGTGAAAGAAGATAAAGAAAATATGTGAAGTGAATATTGATTTATATAGTAAGTATAAGAATAAATAATGAGTATGAAAGAAGAAGATAAGTAATTAGATTTTAATCAAATTTATACCTATTAAAAAAAATTAATATTAATATTGAAAATAATAGTGTAATGACTAACATAAAAATAAAGAGTAAGAGAATATAAAAAGTTAAGGTTAAAAGAAAATTCTATAACATGCATTAAATATATAAAAAATTATTATAAAAAAATAAAAATACAATAAAAATTTTATAACATAATATAAAGATAAAAGATTCTACTTAAGTGATGTGAATTAGTTACTTAAACTGATATAAACATCATAGTAAAAAATTAAAAGACTAACAATAATATATTTAGAGATTATTTTTAACTCTATTTTAATATATTATTAATAAATTGCACAATCACAATTCATTTTTGCTATGAAAATTTGATAATAAATGATAATTTCTTTTCCTCATAATAAAATATCTCCACTCAAATTTATAGGTCTAAATGCCATTATGTTGATTGGATTTTCGTTTATATATCTATTATTCTTTACAGGGGTTTTCTTTCTTTCTTTTCTATTTGTTCACGAAATTTATTTTATCTATGTAAATATTTTAGTAATCATCATATGATGAATATTATCATTCATCATCTAAATCTCAAAATAGTTAAACTGAAGTACCTAACATGGCCATTTCATTTGACATTATGACTTTTCTATTTTTGAGATTTAAGATGCAGATATAATTTTGAAGATAAATCACATTTTTAAATTGATTAGTTTTTAATATTATCGTATTGTCTAATTTTAATTTTTTTAAAAATTATTTTTATATAAATTGAAGTAACTTAAAATTATTTACCACGCACTCATAGTAAATCATTTTAACATAAATTAATTTACCATCACCAAGTAAATCGTTTTAACTTAAATTGATTTAGTAGAAAAATAATTTGTTGAAGTAATTTGATTTATGTTAAACCGCTTTACTAGGCCTATGAAATGTGTGTAAATAAATTTAGGGAAAGTACGAGGAAACAATATACTTATTGTACAATGATATAATGGGGTTTAATTGAAATTAAAATAAATAATGAATTATTAATTAATTTCATATTATTTTTAATTTGAAATCTGAAACCATTTAAAATTATTCTTAATTATAGATTTAAATCAATTATTTAGGTTAAAACGAGAATCTTCTTGGCGGCATCTCCTCTTCGGTTACTGGTGCGGAATTTTATAACCCACAAACTAACCGGCAAGTGCACCAAGTTGTACCAAGTAATACTTTACGTGAGTAAGGGTCGATCCCACAAGGATTGATGGATCAAGCAACAATAATTGATTGATTGGCTTAGTTAGGCAAGCAGAAAAGAGTGTTTGGATGTTCAAAAGGTTTAAGTTCGAATTCAGAATATCAAAAGGATAGACAAATAAATAAGTTGGGAATAAAATATTGAGAAGGTAGTTAAGGCTTCAGAGTTATCTATTTTTCTGGATTTACTTTTCTTACTAACTATTTTAATTATGTAGGATTTAATTTATGGTAAACTATATGTGACTAGACCCTAATTCCTTAGACCTTTCTAGTCTCCTCTAAAATTCATTAACTGCCAATTCCTTGGTCAATTAATTTCAATTAGAAGCTACATGATCAAATTCCAATTTATATGCCACAAAAACTCTAATTACCCAAAAATAAAAGGATTATATGTCACGTATCCCGTTAAATCCAGATAATTAAAATTTAGGAGAATATGTTTTCAAGGTGTTGTTCAAGTAAAGAGTTTTTCCAAGTTTTACAAGAACTCAAATAGAAAGAGGGTCATACTTCCGTTCCACCCAAATTCATAAATTGTTGTTCAAGTAAAGAGCTTTTCCAAGTTTTACAAGAACTCAATTAGAACATGGGTCATACTTCCGTTCCACCCATATTCATAAAATAAAGAACGAAAACAATTATTAAAATATAAATCAAGACATGAATTAAATTAAAAAGATCAAACGAATCAATCCATGAAAATAGATAGAGTTCCTAACCTTAATAATGAAGGATTAGTTGCTCATGATTGAGAGGGAAAATAAGGATTGTGGTAAAATATAATATGTCTAAATGTACAGAGTTTCAATCTAATGGCATCTAAATTCCTATTTATAACTAATCCTAATAAATTTAAAATCTAATTATCTAAAAAATAATATATTTTCCTAAAAATAAGATTTGAATTTAAATTTGAATCAACTAACTACTCCGCGTCTTGTAACGTGGGGACCACTTGGCTTCACTGGATCCGCGCCTAACTTGTGTGCTAAAATGGGGCCCAGAAATTACCCTAGCGGTTTCTGCATTTTCTGCATATGGCGCATATCACGCGTACGCGTCAGTCACGCTTATGCGTCGATGGTCTTTTCCGCAAGTCACGCGGACGCATCGGTCATGCGTCCGCGTCGCTGTGCAATTCTTCAATTCACGCGTGCGCGTGACTTCTCCAAATCACACGTACGCGTCATTCACGCGTACGCGTTGCTTCTCGCTGCTATCTCCTTTAAATCTTGAGCTGCAGAAACTCCATCAAATCCAGTCGAATGCTACCTAAAATAAACAATATTGCACAAAACTCAAAATAGCATCCATAGTGGCTAAAACATAAGTAATTCTTAATTAAACTCAACAAATTAGATGCAAATTCACTATGAAAAGATAGAAAAGATGCTCACGCATCACAACACTAAACTTAAACTGTTGCTTGTCCTCAAGCAACCAAAACTAATATAAGCTTAGGATGTGAATTTGCATGAGAATGAGAGTTCGATTAAGCTCATGTCTCTTCTTATAGTGGGGTTTACAACTGCAATCCTGAATAGTTTTAGCATCTCACTTTATCCTTTGAAGTTCAGAATGATTGACATCCATAAGAACTCAGAATTCAGATAGTGTTATTGATTCTCCTAGTTTAGTATGTTGATTTTTGAACACAGCTACTTTATGAGTCTTGGCCGTGACCCTAAGCATTTTATTTTCCAGTATTACCACCGGATACATAAATGCCACAGACACATAACTGGGTGAACCTTTTCAGATTGTGACTTAGCTTTGCTAGAGTCCCCAATTAGAGGTGCCCAAAGTTCTTAAGCACACTCTTTTTGTTTTGGATCCTTTTTTTTTTGCAAGCTTTGTGTTTTTCACTGCTTTTTCTTGCTTCAAGAATCAATTTTTTTGATTTTTCAGATTATCAATAACATTTTTCTTTTTTTCATCATTCTTTCAAGAGCCAACAAATTTAACGTTCATAAACTTCACTATCAAAAAATATGCACTATTCATGTCATGCATTCAGAATCACAGAAAATACCACCACATTTAAGTAAATAAGACTATTCTTCAATATATACCCACTTTCTCATGCAATATATCATTTAAATTTTTTTTAGATTCAAGTTCAGTGAGTGGTACATGAAACATCTTTTCAGCATTAAAGCATTTAAGGGAAAACTAAACTAGTCCTAGGATTCTAACTAATAAAGGATCATGCAACAAACAAAGCAAAATAGTAGATAACCAGAACATAACATAGAAAAAGAGGGGAGGAATAAAAAATGAAAGGAACTCAACCACCTTAGTTATCCTAGCGCTTGCTTTATTCTTCAGGTTGTGCTCATCCGTGAAGATGATTCGTCTCCGTTTTGGTGCCATAGGAATAAACAGAAAAACTTTAAGCGAAGCGTCAACACCAAACTTAAATGTTTGCTTGTCCTCAAGCAAAGAAAATATGAAAATAAAAACAAATAATAAGATGAAAGAAGAATAAAAGGATAAAGGAACAAGAGAGAATTAGGATTGGGAGAGAGAGAAAGAAAATAAAAATTGGGCAGCGAACTAGTATAATTGTGCGGCGCAGGCGACGCGTACGCGTGCAGCACGCGTATACGTGGGGCGCAAAATTTTCTTAATGACGCGTAAGCGTCAGGCATGCGTCCGCGTGCCCTTGGTTTTGTGCGATTCGCGCGAATTTAGCCGCGCACCCGCGTGACTTCCTGTTCGCATGGCTTGGGAACCAAATTTTCATACGATGCGTGCACGTCAAGCACGCGCTCACGTGGATGGCCATGTGTGCAATTGACGCGGATGCGTCAGTCATGCATCCGCATGACCAAATTTGTGCTTTTAGCACACTTCTTGCCCCAAGCCAGCACAACTCTCTGCCCGAACACTCTTTTACGTTGATTTTGCAGGTCACGCGTACACATCAATGACGCGCACGCGTGGATGGCGATAAGTGTAAACAACATGCTCGCGTGGGGTATGCGTACGCGTCGGTTTATTTGTGCGAAAGGCTCTATTCTAGCACCACTCCCGCGCAACTCTCTGTTCATATTTATTTTTCACGCACATGCATATGACGCGTACGCGTCAGCGATGCTTGCGCGTCACATGCTCCTCTTCTCTCTCTTTTTTTTTAAATATCTGGCTCCTGTCCTAAGATAGCTGCATGATCAGAAAATTAGTAAGAACTCAATAGAATCAACTAAGTAAGAAAACTACTACTACGAGAAACAACTAAGAATGAAAAGAAATGATCATACCATGATGGGTTGTCTCCCACCAAGCACTTTTAGTTAAAGTCCTTAAGTTGGACATGTGGTGAGATCCTTGTCATGATGGCTTATGCCTGTACTGATCCAGGAATCTCTACCAATGTTTGTAATTCCAATGGCTACTGGGATCCCAAACTAGGCGCATAACGCCTTTGAGCAAGTTGAAGTAAGTGACAAGGCCCCAAGAGTGTTGATTGTGGCAATGAATTCCAGGGTCCTGAACCTTGCCTTTACATCCGTCTTCTTGTGGATCACCATTGTTCCCACCGGGTGTCAAGCAATCTGAATTCTCACAGAGACATCCAAACAACCTTCTAGACCCATTCAAATTTGCTCTACACCAATCCTTGCACTTCAATTTAGAGCATGCAACCATATTGAACCTTGCAACCATATTGAACCTTGCTTGACATCTCTTGCCACTAACCATCTTCCTCTTACGCTTAATGCCAGAAAGAGCTCTAAGTTGACCATCCGTCTCTAGTATCCCATATTCAAGTAGAAAAGTACAGGTTAAGGATAGGAATTTTACCCCCTTGAATGTTGTATTGGATGGTGATGGTTTTGGAAGAGGTCTTGCAAGCTCCACTCCCTTGTGTTCTTCTTTGAATTCTTCCACTTCTTTGCAAGCTTCCTCAATTTCAACCTCTTCCTCTTGGTAGCTGGCTTTTAATTCAATCTCTTCTTTATTGCTTACCAACGGCATGGGAGGTTGTGCATCTTCCTCCTTTGTGGGTGCATCTTCCTCCTTTGCTTTTGCATCTTCCTTTTCTTCCATGTGTGAGGATGGAAAGTTCTCTAGTTCACTGGAGTATAAACTCCTTTGATTGATTTCCTCACTTTCTTCCATAGGATCTTGCATTATATCTTCTGGAAAGGAATTTGCTTGCTCCTCTTCCTGTGACTTGATAATTGACTTCACATGTTTCTCTACATTTTTGACACTCGTCTTTATATCAAGTAAGAATTCTTTCATAAGAAGCTCAAGATCTGATGGTATTTGAGATGAATAAGGAGATGATGGCTCTTGATATGAATAAGAAGGAGATAATGGTTCTTGATATGGGTAGAAAGATGATGGTTCTTGATATGAATATAGAGGTGGTGGCTCTTGATAGTTGGAACATGGAGCATTGAAGTTTCTTTGGTTTTGACTTTGCCAACCAAAATTTGGATAGTTCCTCCATCCACCATAATATGAATCACTACTCGGGTGTGACTAGTAACCCATGTGATCTCTCTCCATTATTTTTCCTTAGCACAAAACACCAAAAAGGATTAAACGCACCATGTGGTAAATAGGAAAGCAAAGAAGAAAGAACAGAATTCTAAGGATTAAAATAAAACTAACTAGGAAATACCAAACTTAATTTCAAAAATTAAGAAAAATATTGGTGCTATTAAAAAAAATTTCAATTTTTTTTAAATTATTTTTTTATTTTTTATTTTTTTTAAATAATAAAAGAAAAAAAAAGAAAAAAGAATTAAAGAAAACGAAACAGGGGACGGGGTTGCTAACGCGAAACAAGGAAAAAATATTTCTCTTTTTTTTAAAAAAAATAATAAAACATTTTTTTTGAAATTAAAATTAAAACGCCTAATCTAAACAATCAAACAACTAATAGTTGTTAATCACAATCAATCCCTGGCAACGGCACCAAAAACTTGGTGCGGAATTTTATAACCCACAAACTAACCGGCAAGTGCACCGGGTCGTACCAAGTAATACCTTACGTGTGTAAGGGTCGATCCTACGAGGATTGATGGATCAAGCAACAATAATTTATTGATTGGCTTAGTTAGGCAAGTAGAAAAGAGTATTTGGATGTTCAAAAGGTTTAAGTTCGAATTCAGAATATTAAAAGGATGGACAAATAAATAAGTTGGGAATAAAATATTGAGAAGGTAGTTAAGGCTTCAGAGTTATCTATTTTTCCGGATTTACTTTTCTTACTAACTATTTTAATAATGTAGGATTTAATTTATGGCAAACTATATGTGACTAGACCCTAATTCCTTAGACCTTTCTAGTCTCCTCTAAAATTCATTAAGTGCCAATTCCTTGGTCAATTAATTCCAATTAGAAGCTACATGATCAAATTCCAGTTTATATGCCACAAAAACTCTAATTACCTAAAAATAAAAGGATTATATGTCACGTATCCCGTTAAATCCAGATAATTAAAATTTAGGAGAATATGTTTTCAAGGTGTTGTTCAAGTAAAGAGTTTTTCCAAGTTTTACAAGAACTCAAATAGAAAGAGGGTCATACTTCCGTTCCACCCAAATTCATAAAATAAAGAACGAAAACAATTCTTAAATTATAAATCCACACATGAATTAAAATAGAAAATTTAAATTTGAATCAACTAACTACTCCGCGTCTTGTAACGTGGGGACCACTTGGCTTCACTGGATCCGCGCCTAACTTGTGTGCTAAAATGGGGCCCAGAAATCACCCTAGCGGTTTCTGCATTTTCTGCATATGGCGCATATCACGCGTACGCGTCAGTCACGCGTACGCGTCGATGGTCTTTTCCGCAAGTCACATGGACGCGTCGGTCATGCGTCCGCGTCGCTATGCAATTCTTCAATTCACGCGTACGCATCAGTCACGCGCACGCGTCGTCATGGAAAGCTCCAAATCACGCGAATGCGTCAGTCACGCGTACGCGTCACTCCTCGCTGCTATCTCCTTTAAATCTTGAGCTGCAGAAACTCCATCAAATCCAGTCGAATGCTACCTAAAATAAACAATATTGCACAAAACTCAAAATAGCATCCATAGTGGCTAAAACATAATTAATTCTTAATTAAACTCAACAAATTAGATGCAAATTCACTACGAAAAGATAAAAAAAGATACTCACGCATCAGTTACACGGCTGCCCCATGTGCTAATTTCCACCTCCCAGAGCAGTCAACTACCCAGCACTGCATCCTGTTGATCGGCTTCCTCCTTCAGCTACGATTGAACAGTCCACCGCCAATAACAACTAACCAACCAGCGCCGCACTCTTCTCCGCACAGAATGAAGCCGGTTGACTCTTCAGAATGGCAGAATCGCAAGATGAACATGTTTCAAGCGAGGATCCTCCTTTATGCACTTCACCTAGCCGAAATTCATTAATGGAGGTCGATATAGTGGAACCGCTAGATTGTGTAGCCTCTGACGTTTCAGAAAATTTATCATACGAACAAGAAAACTTAACCGGCGATGTCGCAGGCCATGGTCACAAGTCGAACAAGGTGAGCAATTAGGATCCTCAATTTCTGCCATGGATGTTTATTGTGCGTTTAGTTTTTATGTTTAGTCACAATGTAAACGAGTACTTTAATTGTATGGTTATTGAAACATGCAATTGTAAGCAATCAGTTGAGATGCAAATAAATTTATGTTTGTTTTATATTTAATGGTATCATTACATGCATTGAGGATTGGCCAAAATTAATTAACCATTGCATGCTTATATGATTACATCCAGGAGAACATTTTTTCGTACGTGTTTTTGTATATGAATCTATGCTCTCTTCATTTTAAATGGCATCTTTATTTGCTAATCATCCTATTATGGACTTACGTGCTTATATGGCTGATGGGATAGCATAATTTAATTTTTTGGTATGCTTATATAAATGCATTTTTATGTATGGTGTCCGTATATTATCCCTACGTGATGATCAAGCAAGTATTTAAAATAGATAACCATAGGGTAATTCAGTGCCTGAATTTGTTTACTAAATTGAAGTGAATGCTACTTGTATTTGCAACATGCTAACCATGGAATGCTTATATTAGTGTTTTAATCATGTAATGGTATGTTTATATGCTCACTGCATATTTTTTTAGTTATATGCTGATATGCTTCCTGCCTTGTATTTGGTTATTTTTCATGCTTATATTAGTGTTTTAATCATGTAATGGTATGTATATATGCTCACTACATATTTTTTAGTTATATGCTCGTATGCTTCCTGCCTTTTATTTTAATATTTTTCATGCTTATGGGAATATGTAGTTAATGAATGATGTGCTTATGTTCTTCTTGCATCTGAAGAAACGAGTGTGTGTATGTAAATATACAGGAAAAGATTTTTGTGGCTGGAGTGAAAAAAGAAGCCACTAAAGGGTAAGTAAGGCCCTTAACTATTAGCCAAAATGGAACAAATAATTCCTAATGATTTTCATTGAATGAGAAAAAAACAAATAAATGGTGAAAATTAATTAAATAATACATGAAATGAAAAAAAATCTCTTTGCTTGTTTTGTAGCTGTTGATGTGTTTTCTGTGATTGTTTTAGAGATTTTATTGAAATGAGTTTTGATCAGGATCTTCCTCGTTTTGGTTACTCTGTTTGTTTGGGAATTTTAGGCCACGCAGTTGTCGGATGTTACAGATGTTGGAAGTGAAGAGATGGAGCTTGTTGATGAGGTATTGGAGTCTAGCTTACTTTTGTGTACTCATAATGTTCATGTTTGATTTGATAACTAATGGTAATTAATTTTTCGTTCGAATTAATATAAAATACAGTTACCAGATCATGATTGCCTACAAGAAGACGAGATACCAAGAGTTGGAATGTGGTTTGCTCAGTTACAGATGGCTCATGACTTTTATGTGACCTATGCAAAGAAAGCTGGATTTGCAACTAAGATAAGGACGACAACATTTGATAAGATCACAAAGGCTCCCATTAACCAAGCTATACACTGTAATCGCGACGGGATCCGCGAGTCTTGTGTTAAAGCACCAACGCGGAAGAATACGATTTCAGCTGCTGGGTGCAAGGTAAAGATATATATAAAATTTGATAAAGACGTGCAAGATTGGATTTTGCTCAAGGTTGACTTGACGCACTCTCACCCCTGTTCACCGAAAGAGGCAGTGCACTACCATGAGTATAGGCAGCTGATCATGCATGTGAAGTGCGTGATCGAGGATAATGATGAGGCTGGGATTCGGCCAAACAAGACATTCCTTGCTTTGTCAAATGAGGCTGGTGGCCCCTCTAACTTAGGATTCTCAGAGAAGGATTTAAGAAATTATATAATAGCAAGGCTCCGAACTAGCAACGTGAATGCGGATTTCAGGGAGATGATGAGCTACTTCAGGAGAATGAAGGACATCAATCCAAACTTTTTTTACGCGGTGGAGTTGGACGATGAGTGTAAATTTAAGAGTGCAGTATGGGTCAATGCAAGGTGTAGGGCGTCGTATGAATACTATGGAGACGTCGTGTCAATTGATAGCACTTACAGAAGGAATAGGTACGTAGTAGTTAAGTTGGTGTTTTTTCCTTTTCTTGATAAAACGTTATTCGATCGTCATTGGTATTTCTTACATTTGGTTGGTTTTTTTGGTAGGCATGGATTACCGTTTGTGTCGTTCGTTGGGGTCAACCACCATGGTAGGTTGACCCTCCTCGGTTGTGCTTTGTTGGGGAATGAGAAAATCGCAAGTTATGAGTGGGTTTTTAGCCAATGGGTCAACTGCATGGGAACTGCTCCACAGTGTATCATAACCGATCAATGTCGATCCATGTACCGTGCGATAAAAAATACTTTACCCGACACACGCCACAGGTGGTGCATCTGGCATATTATGAATAAGTTACCTTCCAAGCTTGGGGGTTACCGTCAGTATGGAGCATTGTATGTTGACCTAAATGACATTGTGTGGAACTCTCGGACCGAGGAGTCATTTGAAGATAACTGGGCTGATTTTATAGATGAGTACAACTTACATAACAACACATGGCTATCAAGTTTGTTACTGTACGATTACTTCACACGCTTTTATTGCAATTGTTTGGCATCTGAATGTTTAGTATATGTGTAATTTTTTTATGACAATTATATGGATGTTCATTATAATATACATTTGGATGTTTAATATATCAGTGATTATGGATGGTCATTTCTCAAGTGTAGTAATATGTTTGGTGTAAGCTTTCTATCCTTAATTTGGGATTATTTATTCCTTGTAGATCTGTATGATGATCGACATATGTGGATCCCAATATACTTCAAGGGTGAATTTTGAGCAGCAATGCGGAGTACGCAAAGAAGTGAGAGCATGCACGCATTCTACGGTGGATACTTACACAGTAAAACTAGCTTGATTCAATTTGTTCACGAATATGACAATGTTCTTGGAGTCAAGGAGCAGAGGGAACTGGAGGATGATGCTGCAGACTCGAGGGGGGTTATACCTTGTGCAACCACCTCGCCTATGGAGAAATAGTTTCAGCAAGAGTATACCACGAGCATTTTTAGGGATGTTCAAATTGAGTTTGTGAAGAAGGCTAACAGCAGAGTTTCTGCAGTTGATGAACAGGGTCCATTGGTCTGCGTGACGGTGAAAGAGGGAAACTAGTCAACGATACTATTCTATGCGTTTCATACGATGTTCACTTTGACCATTCCACACAGGAGCTTCGTTGTGAGTGCAATCTTTTTGAGAATTCAGATGTGTTGTGTTGTCACTGCCTTGAAGTTTTCCATTCATATAAAGTGTAAAAAGTGCCTTCATGTTATGTTCTCCCTCAATGGAGCAAGAAGATAAAGCGCAAACATACGTATGTCAAAAGTAGCCATGATATCAGTCGGTCGGATGAGAGTCATGTTGCATTCAGGGGACTGTGTGCACACTTCTATAATGTTGCTCAAGAGTTCGTCGGTGACGATGAAGAAACAACATTGCTGCATGTTGCTTTGGAAGAAACAATGGCCAAGTTGGCTGCGCACCGTGCCAAAAAGAGGTCCGAGAGCGTGTCAAAGACCTAGACGAACATTGGCTCATAAAGTTCGAACAATGTCAGTGTTGATGACATCCAAGGTCCATCGAAGGTCACCACAAAGGGGAGGCCAAAGAGTAAGAGGCTCGGCGCTGTCCTTGAGAAGTCATTCAAGAATTCAAGGCGGAGAAAACAAAAGAATTCATCCCCGGTAGATGTTTGGCTTAATCTCAACTTTGTATGTTTATTTGGTATATTACTATTCTAGAACATAACTTTTGGACTTTTTTCTTCTTTTTTTTGGGCAGGTGGTTCATCCACACGTATTTCAAGATATACACCATGGTTCTGTTGGTGGCCTAAATGTCCCCGAACAAGCCGGTGGTTTCATGTCTTTATTAAGCTCCTTCAACAAAAAGTAGGATTAGTTGGACAAGTTTGTGATAGTGTATATTTTCTCATCGCTGTGTTTAAGGATTATTGTTAGTTTCAAGGTTCTAAGACAACTGTTGCAAAAGGTCCACATGTTATTAATTGCAAGAACCATTTTTTCGAGTGTTAAATCGAACCATTTTACTATTTTTATTTTCTGTAGACTTAATGCATAACGTGTATATTTGATGGTTATTCTGTAATTTACGTTGTCGTTTAATTAAGTTGTTCCAGATTTCTACATGCTTTACAGTATAGTTTTTCGGTACGTAGTTGTTCGTCATAGACATTGTTTTAATGTATTTTTTAATGAACTAAAGTGGATGTTCATTTCTATAGGTGTTCAGATGTTCATTTCTACTATAAACAAGGATGGTTAGCCGTTAGCATCCGTGTGTTTTGATTTTGACCTTGTTAGACTGGATGTTCATTATAGTAAGGTATAAGATGTTCTGTTTAGCTATATTGGTGGATGGTTAGTGGTCACTTGTTTCAATATGTACAAATATGGCAGTTTTACAAAAAAAAACTTGATAAAGCCAGGATTCTAACATCTAAAAAGACATGGATAATTTTTGGGTAACATAACCAATAAATCATTGTACTGTAGGAAAAAAAATATGTCATTGAATCAAGTCTTTCTAATGTGACAATAACAAATCCTTAAGCATGTCAGCAGTAAGTAAACTCAGTATAATCTGGTAGTTCAATTCATTGTAACTAATACTAAGTAAGCAACTTCTTCCTCCCTCTGCGCATTGCCCTCTTCGGTAATCCCTCTGCACGTTCAATCAATGACCGTGTGTTAGGTGCAGTGTATGGTGAACTAACGTCCTTCTTCTTGTTCCGTGGTGCATTGCGATGAACAGGTTTAACCTTGTTTTCCAATAACGAGATAAGCTGGTGTACCGATGCAATCTGCAGGCCACAGATAATGTCTAGCATCAATTCTATCCTATCTGATCTGAGTGAATCCTGTGGGTAGATTTATCAGTTGGTATAGTATTAAGAACCGTTACAGTGATATTTTTACAAGATCAATAATGAAATTTGTGCAAATGTTTAATTAACAAACCTCATCCTATTCACAAAGTTGACGTTCTTTGGTCCAACTTTCCATCAACTTAATGACATACATGCCACAGTCAAAGCTACAAGACAATAAAATACTATTGCAATTAGGTTGAGAAAAACCAAGTTACATGGTACGACACATTTCGAATTGAAATATAAAAAAGCCTCAAATTTGGGTTATAATTTCATCTCACTTGTTCGGTTGATTTGGAACCCTCGCGTACGAACGAGCTGGGCCGTGCGTAGTCCGAACGAATGCAGGAATAGAAATGCTTGCCATATCCTCACATAGTCTCCCCTAAAAATCATGGAACGAACATACGCGAGCAAAATTATATCGACTTGAACTGTGCGGCTGTATTTTGTTTAAAAGAATGATGGTATCTTACCACATATGCATCGAGCTTTATTCGTTTATCATCTTCTGGTCCATAATGCAAACTATCGAGAATAAGTAAGCGCTTCGCAACCACATCAAATGCATATACCCACCAATGGCCCCTCCAACAATAAGGAATTAACCACTGCACCAAGTAGCAAATATGAAGAGATTTTTCATGTGAGGAAAATAAATAAAACAAAACAAAAACTATTGATCTCATTCGACCATTCAAGAACCTGAACATTCTCAAATCATGTGACAACCTATTTCCAATAGGTATTTAAATACAAAACAGCAACTCACCCATTTTCTCTTTGCTGCTACTACTTTGTCAAAGAACCTAGTATCATCACCAAAGCTTGGACTAAGACCATCATAAATTGGTGCCACACCGTCCATAAATTTTTCCAGACTATCATTTTTTATGACTGATTCCTGCAGACCCACACATAGTAAGAATCCTAATAAAAAGCTTTTTCCACATAGTAATAAGAATGTAATTACCAATATGCCTGGACACACGCAATAGAACTCTCGCTTGAACCTAGATGATTCAGTGTCATTGAAAGTATAGCACATCCATTGAATTACCTACACAGAGTATTAAGCAAGTGTAATTCAAACACCGATATAAGTATAGGGAATTAAAACGCATGCTTAAGTTCATATATGTACACAGCTGTTTACCCAACTGCGTGGTTTCAAGGTCCAGAAGTCCTTCCTTTGTAATACCATGTAGTCCCGCCCTTCATAGGAAGCTAAATCTTGATTTTTATCCAACGACGGGTTAACTATCCATGTTTTGATTTGTTCCTCCTTAGTCTCTCCCAACTTTATTTCTCTTAGTCTTGGATGAATTGAATGTATTGGGGACGGGGTTAGAGTCTTTTCAAGCTGAGTTAAACCGAGTGAAAAGCTCGGTCTACCTGGACTCAGTGTATGATAGGGTGATTTTATTGGAAACACTGTTTGCAGGGGTTGCATGATTATGGCTTTGGTTTGGTGCCCATGTTCAACATTATTAAGTGCTTGCTCAAATTCAGGACATTGAACGATAGAGATGTCAAATTCACTGCAAACAAATGGGACAAGAATTTAGCTAAGAGAACATGTCATGCCTAGCTAGACAGCTAATCACATGACATGGGTGTGAAAATAAAAAAAAAAGAAAAACATACAGCAAGGTAATCAATAACCCACTAACCAGTCAAAATCATAGTCACTGAGCTGTACAGGTGCCGCTGGCGGTGTGTGTGGAGATCCATTTTTTAGGTCATTTTTTCCTTCTTGATGACTTTCATGATTGCCGTTGAACACTGGATCTTCTTGTCTTATATCATGTGGCGGAGGGTGCTGTTGGAATAACCGTATCCTTCTAGCAAGCGGCACGTGGTCATCATCATCAGATTTCGAGACTACCAATGGCGCAGCAGTGCTTCCTGAGACACTTTCTCTTGGAATTTCTTTTTTGGTGCTGCGTCTAGATCGGCTCCTACTGAGAATCAGCTTTCTCCTCGAACCAGTCTTGGATTGCTGTGATGTAAATTCATGCATATCGTCATTTAAATTAACAAACAAACAAAACCTTACTAAAGTGAACAACCAAATCATACTAAAGTATACACCCAAAAATATAACAAAGTGAACATCCAATTCAAATTATCACATGAGCTATCCTACAGAAAGCAGACCACCTTATCTGTCTCCTTATTTCTTGGCTGAGATGTAGTCTTGCCTTGGGTAGACGGAAATTGGTCAGTGTCCTTGCAGGGCCTTTTACACCCTCCTTTCTCGTTAACTATTTTACTTGAAGACTACTTCTTATGTCTTTTCTCTTTCATTGAATTGTTGACTAGGCAACCCTGTGTTCAACATGGGGCAACAAATACATGAAAAAATCTAATGTGAACTTTCAGGCGTTTGGAAAACATAACAAACTTACAATCGTTCAAAAAAATTAACCATCTATGGCCACACTATATTTTACATCCAAAACTCAACTACAGTGAACATCCTCAATTACAACCACACTAATCATCACTAAAATCTATTTTCACACAATGAATCAACTAGGCAGCACCATCAAGCAATTCTTTCATACATAAAAAGCCATCCAAATAAATTAATCATAAGTTATCTATCTAGTTCAAATTAGATCCTAATTTGAGCATCCTAAATCCTCCTGTTTAAGTAACAAACTCAACTCAAATAAAACCTTAATAAAAATAAGACACAACTGTATTCAAACAAGCTTTCAACATAAAAACATGTAAATATCATACACGGTCATTGAATTTAGCTCTCCTAACCGTTATTTTATGAACTTCATATATCAAAACAAGCCATACAGCCACATAATGAAGTTACTTTATAATTTTGTAAAGGCAAATTCTATGATAACGATCAACCATCATATCACATAAATAAGGATCAAATTAATTGAGCTCACAAGCTTTCATAAGGAAAGCAAATCATCTTTTCTGCCTTCCTATAGCTTGGATGAGGTGAAGTCTTCCCTTTGGTAGACGGTGATTCGTCAGTGTCGTTGCGGGGTCTTGTACACCTCCCCCCTCGTTAACAACTTTACTCGAACATTGTTTCTTCTGCTTTCTCTTGTTCCTTGCATTTTTGACTATGCAACCCTGTGTGTTCAACATTTGGTCAAAAAAGGATTCCAAAACTTCAACGTGAACCGCCAATTGCATTTTCTGTTCAACTAGATTTTATAAAATGCATTAGTAGAGATTAAACCTGTGAGATGACGTAGTCGGCCTTCTTATCAAGCTCATTAGTGGTCCACTCAACAATCCAGGATTTGGGTACTTGACATGCATGCAACGGACCATGTTTCAAGCGCTGAAAGTACAAAACCTATAGAGAAATAACTTAAATTTTAGGAATTACACCTACGGTCATACATTGACTTCAAATTAAAGTAATTTATTGCATTACCAGCAACACGAACATGCACCCGCCGCATGTTTCCCTGTTCTCATCTTGGAATTTCCTTATCGCATCCCGCAGCCATTTTAATATGTGATAAGGCCAATGAAACCTTCTAGGGTTCGACACATCTAATATCGGAGGGAGGTGCCACGGAGAAATAGTTTGCTGGCTTGTGGGGTTCAGAAACATCTTAAAAACAACCATGATAAAGTATCTTCTAAACCTCATCCTCTGTTGCTCAGTCTCCATTGGACAAGAAAATACAAACTCATGGAGTTGGCTTGTTATTTTCTTCTGAAACTCCCCCTTAATTGCCAGATGCGATGGATTTTTCTTCTGCAATTATGGGATTGGTTCTCCTGCGAGGAATGGAACAGTTTCCCACAATCAGTAAGTGTCAACAACGGAGAAAGTGAACCACTCAGAGAAATTTTTTCATCCTACATAACTAACACTAACCATGAGAAGGTATGCCAAATACACTACCAATAAGTTCGGCACTAATGCGAATGTCCCCTGCGTCCACCATGAGCGTGTTTGTGTCAACCTCATAAGCCCTGGCTAGTTGGAGCACGATGCTTTGTTTCACATGCCATTGTGGTACACGGCGGAGGAAACCGAATCCTATGGCCTCAATCTCGTCCAACTTAGCTCGCTCATGATGTTGTTCCAGGTGGGTAAATAAGTTATTGATGTAGCAAGGTGAGCACCGGGTCTCTACTAGTTTCTGTTGAACAAAACCAAAAAGGATCAGGATAACGTTATAGAAAAAAAATATGTTGCTTTAGTGATGTAATTTGTTCGATACCTTTTTATCCATCTGAGTTTCAGTTCAGCCGGTATACAGATTGATTCATTCGGGCAGCGTGGTAATTTGCTAACGCAATAGTCCCCCTGAAACCTTTCAATGTTAAATCTTACAGAAGCAGCAGGTGACCTCCAGCCAAATGACATAAATAAAATCATGATATTACTTACCAATTGATGTAACTAATTTATTTGAGTTATATGGCACGAGAATATTACACTGATGCGTCGAGGTAGATACAAAAATATTGGCATCAAGGATTATATCCTTGTATTAATATCTTCTATGTTATGGAAGATAAACAAATATCAAAGCTAAAAACTTCCCATTAGTAACCATCTATAATTAGGATGAAAAACTAATTCATGAACACATATATCAGTAAATACACAATATAACTGACCATCCACACACTTAACTAACAATCAAAATAACTATGGGTCATGTCTATCAACCACACCCACCATCAAATTCCCTATCACAAGGGCTACCCAAGCAGCTTTCAAATATCACTAACAAACGAAGACCAGGAGCACATCCGTCAACTACAAGCATACCAATCATCAAGGAAAAATTCTTTCACACAATGCATCAACTAGATAGCTCCAGATATTATTTTATTCCTTCACAAGAAGGCATGCCAATAAATGATTCACAAAAAAGCAATTCACTTCAGGCGACTCCCACATGAGCATATAGAATTAGAATTTCTTTTTTCAACAATCTATAATCATACAAAAACCAAAAGACAAAATAAGCTTGTACATTATAAACTGTTGAATGACATAATAAACAAGACCCTTTAGAAATTATAAGATGCACCAAAGACACATTTATGGTTTCATTCTTATTCCTAGCACAAGATTCAGTGACGGCAGTTAATTGTTCATCAATATGGTTAATCACTCATATAATCAACAATATCTATCTCTCACACAACATGCAACAGCGATAACCGTTCTAAAAAGGAACAACTACAGATACTTACATTAGATGGTTAGGATCTTCAACTGATGATGTTACATGTTTTCCTTATGACGAGCACACGACTGGTTTCCTCATATTGGATGGTCGGCTGATTGGCGATGGCGTTGCCCACGCGAGTAAAAGTGCTCAGTGCTCCTTTTCGGGGTGAGCGCTCCTCTGCCTTCAGCTCTGATCGGAGGCACAGCACGAAGAGACTCTGGGTCGGTGACGGCGGGATGTTCAGAGGCGGAGCATGGACTTCCTCTGGCGGTCATGGCGTGGTGTATTGGACGGCTTCCGGCGGTCACGGCGTGGTGCTCTCGACGACCACAGTGGGTGCAGTTCTGTTACCTGTTCACCTAGCGAGGTTGGCATTTACGGAGCTTAGGGGTCTGCCTGGTCAAACGGCGCTGAGGGGTCTACCTAGTTCTCTTCAACAATTGCAAGGGTTTGGGATAAGGAGTGAAAGGGCCCCAATCTACTGTATTAGGATTTTGGAGAAAAATGTAATTACTTAAAATTTAGTGGTGTGGTTAACTAACCATCTAAAATAGATTAGGGTTATTTATGGGTTAATTTATCCTGTTAAACTAAATTGGGCCTTCTAAACGGTCCATTGTAGCCATTGCACACATATTTTATTGTCTCCCTAGCGTTACCCATAAATTTAACATAAACCAATTTATTAGGTGGCACAGAGTCTATGCAAATCATTATAAGTTAAACCGATTAATCTTTAAGGTGACGTTATATATTTCATTTTTATTCACTCCGATTTATCATTTAAACTTCTCCACTCTAACTTCTTTGAGAGAATCCAGTGAGGACCAGAGACAATATGACAAGAATTTAGCGATAATCTGGTAAAATCCGACAAGTGAAGTATTGGCAATAGAAAATAGGGATCAAAAGGATCATCTCTGTCGAATGGATAGTGTTGCTCATGTTGTTGGATGTGTACACAAACAATTCAATGTCTAAAATTCATATTGAAATTATATTAGAGTAAAAGTTAATTAGTAAGTGTTAGTTTTAGAATAATTATGATTGTGTTGATGTTAATATAGATAAGACTAGGTAGAGTAGGATTTATGGTGTATGTTATATAAAGCTATTGGTTGGGATAGATTTGTTACAGATAAGGGTGAATTTGTCTTATAATAGTTTAGAGTTACTATAGATGAGGTATACTTTGAATTAAAATTTGTAATTAAATTAGTATTTACCGTATTAGATTAGTTAGTAAATTTAATGGTTGAATGAAATAATTTTTTATGGTTTGAATGTTTGTTTTAATTAGTTACATATGGTATATTCATTGTGAAAAAATTATTGTGTGATTTATCCAACATTAAGAGGTAGCAGGAAATGCCTCTTCACAATCACGTCATTCTCTATTTGTAGGTTGCGGGGATGTACTACCTTGCTAAGTTCAATGACCATTAGTTTAAGCTTGATAAGTCTTTAATTAGTGCAATCATTGAGTGATGGCGTCTTAAGATACTTACGTTCTATATGTTGTTTGGTGACTACACTATAACTCTGTAGGATGTAAACTAACAACTCGAGCTTCCAATTGATGGTGAACATGTTAGTAGGTGGCTTATAGATTTTGAGCAGCACATTTCTGGTGGAAAACCAACATGGATTTGGTTCCAGGAGCTTTTTGGAGAGCTCCCTCTTGCGGAGTACATTGACAAGTTAACTATTGCCTACAAATGGTTTCAAGAGAGATTTGCAGTGCTCTTTCTCGATGCGAGTGAGGATACTATTAAGGTGTATACCAGAGCATACATCAAGATGTTTTTGTCCTTTCAGCTATTTGGAGACAAGTCCAGGAAATAAGTGCACATTAGATGGTTGCCTTATGTAGCTAGACTTGAGGATTCAGGGAGATATAGTTGGGATTCGTTGACACTTTCGTGGCTATATCGATGCATGTGTTGAGTAGCCAACCGAAATATTGTACAGCTTGCTGATCCACTGCAACTACTATAATCGTGGATATTTTGGCGATTTCCCACTCTGAGGCTGCATGGCTATGATATATTGATGTGGCCCCTTGCATTTAGATAGTAATTTCAACAGTATTATTTTTAATTGTGTATATGTCAATATTCGTGCAAAATTTAAAATTTTATATATGTATTTATAGGTGTCGAGATACAATATACGTGTTGACTAGAGGGATCCTATAGTTATCAAGACGATGTTGAGGCTTGATTTGTTGTAGGACACTGATGTAATTCGTAAACTTTATTGTATTGTATTAATTAAGTTTTTGTGATTACTTTAAACTTATATACATTTGTGTATTATTTTTTCTTTAGCTTGTGTGGATGCCATATGCCATACTTCAGGTGGTAGAGGTTCTGCATTTGGAGATACTGGAAGACAAATATCATATGCTATGAAGAGAAGTAACATCACTGATATACTTTGCTATATATGAAGTAGGACCAGGTCGATCAGGGTTATACCACAAGTTGACAGGGTATAGCAACGACCTTACAAGGCACTTGACAAAAACTTCCTAATGTCGAAGGATGGTAGAGGATGAGGTCGATGGTATCCTACACATTTTTAGTCATGGCACTTGCACTAAACTCGAGCAGAGCATTCTATGATCTACTTTAACCTTGTCTAAGACCCGGGCCCTTTAGAGCAGTATCTAGAGTAGTGGTATTAGGAGGAACGGAGATTTTCATTACCTGATCACCTCCTTGGAGACCCTGTGACAGTTGGGATTACACCTTGTGCTGTCCCAAGGGGTGTAGGTGACCCACTAGCCAAGGAAATTGTGACGGATGTGCCAGACAAATGTAGTGTTGAGTGGCATAGTTATGTTGGGATGCAAGCTGGTGATCATGAATATTTATTACTCAATGATGTGTTGTTTGACATTGTTGAAGAGGAGGGAGTGGTGGAGGTAGACCTGGGGGTATAGGCAGATATGGGGGGGTGCTTGATGAGGACAACATCTTCAGAGAGGTAAGGGTGCACGTAAAGGTGGAGGTGATGGAGGTGGAGATGCCCTGGGTAGGGTTGCAGGTGGAGATGGCATGAGCAGTGTTAGAGGTGCATTTGATATGGATGAGCATGAGTTGGTGATGACATATTTAGCGCAGGGTCTAGTAGTCAAGTGCCTGAGTCAGTTGATGTTTTATGGGCTTGGTAATTCCCATATCATTGAGCAATAGTTTAGTGGTTATCATTCATTGATGAGATCATTGTGATGTTACAGGATGATGATGGAAATTATTATAGACCACATGTGGAGAATGCTATACCAAAATTTAGCATGGACCTCAACGAGCGTTCCATTGGACCTTACGATGGTCCTTTTGCATTAGGCGGGGCACCACCTTTAGTATTTTTTCTTCCAAATTGTGAAACTGGTAGACATAGGGATGTCAAAGGTAGACATAACGGCCATAGGGATGGACCAGAGGTGTCTAGTATTATGTGTTAAATGTTAATGAACATCATATTGTATATATTTTGATTATTGCATGTGAGTAATCCATGCTTTCTAGTTTGTATGTTTTTAGTTATTTGTTGCATGTTATGTTAATGATCATACATGATGTTATTGGATTTCCCTCGGTTATTAGTCATCATGCATTTCATGTTGTCCTAATACAAAAATTATATTACAAAACAACTTTGAATAGAAAATTAACATTTTGTAACACCCTACCACACAGAG
This sequence comes from Arachis duranensis, assembly GCF_000817695.3. Lineage (NCBI taxonomy): Eukaryota > Viridiplantae > Streptophyta > Magnoliopsida > Fabales > Fabaceae > Arachis > Arachis duranensis. Next base: position 40,343,994 of record NC_029774.3, read on the forward strand.
CTTTACACCTAGGATATAAAATAGAGGTGGTGTGGTATTACGACCTCTAAAATAAAATATATAATAATACATAACAAAGGATAAAATATACTAGGAGTCTTGAAAAATGGGTAAAGTAATTTATCGCCAAATAAAAAGTGCAACACTCAAAGAATAGAATTACTTACGAGCTAAGAAACCTAAAAGTTAAAGATATGAATAAACGAAAGAGCGAAAAGAAAGTCAAAAATACAATGAAACTAGCTCCTGACTCAGTCTGCGAAGACAAGGCTGGCCGGAGAATATATACATATATATACATAAGTATCCCAAATACCCAAAATATAGAAAAAGGACCCTAGCCCTCCTGTAACCTCTGAGGAACAAAATAATCAAGTATCTTGGAGAGTAAGCTAAGTACATATATACACATATATATATAAATAGAAAACCCAAAATATCCCAGACTACTCCGCTTCAAGAAATCCAGACGCCTAGCGAGGAGCCTCTCGACTTGCATATAAAAACAACAACATAGTATGGGATGAGAACCGGAGGTTCTCAGCATGGTAAAGGTGGCACGCGTATAATAAATAAGGTCCTAGGATGCTAGAGGCAATCCTAGAACTCCATCATACAATTATAAAACTTAATTTTTAAGTAGAAAAGATAAAAAGGGTTAGGTGATCTAAGTACCCTAAACTCACTTACTTTAAAACCTAATATCTAACACCTAACCAATCCGCCATTCCTCCGCTCCTCCATCATCCGTGTTTTAGCAGAGACAAGCAACCAAACAAATTTACGCACAAGTAGGGAGCAGATAGTGCAAGTAGCAAATAAAACAAGTTGCATGATAAATATTCAGTTAGGCAATCCCAAGTAATGCATAGCAGACAAAACAAACAAATGCACATGATGCATGCCTGTCCTACGGCTGATGAGGCTTATCTGTAGGTTATCCAGCCAACCCGATAAGTCTGAAAACCTTAGACTGTCCCCTGTCGTGCATCCTCATGAGTCTATGCATAGATTTCACTGTCATTCATCATTCAAACATTCATTCATAAATCACTCAATGGGGGCTATCCATACCTGGGAATTTATACGTGCCCAGTCACCCTTACGACGTAGGGTCAACAGAGTATTGAGATTTAACCCGGAACACATGGTGGCGAGCCACGATTCTGTTACCCAGGGAAACCTGTATCTCAGATATCATCATTCATAAGCCATTTAATATTCATAATCATTGTTTAGTCATTTATCAAGCCATGGCATCATTACTTCATTCAATAACCACTTCCCTTTCACATAGCTCATTATATTTACCTCTTTCTTCATTCCCAAGTTACCTTAAAACCCTAACTTCTTCAGAAAAAGGATTAGTTCGTCGTCTCCCTGTTTTGGGGGGTGTTTTCCCTGTCTTTGCATTGGATTCCGACTGATGTTCCTCGTGTTGGTTGGCTTTCGTCTTCTTGTCATTCTTCCTTTCGTCATTGTTTTATAGTGTGGCTAATAGCTCGGCCATTCGTTGATTTTCCGCAAGCAGAATAGCGTTGGCGGCCATGAGGTCAGCATTGTTTCACGGGGTTGCTGAGTCTCTGAAAGGTCCGTCATGCTTTAACTTCTAAAAAGAGAGTACAAGGCAGATATATATGTGTTATGAAAGTTAAAAAAATGAGGCTCGACTCCATGGTGGGTGCCAAATATTCTGTGTAAGGATACACTCCCGAGTTATGACAACAGCAGAAAGGTCGATCAGCAGCTCGGAAGCTCTCCTCGTGGAACCGTGGCCGAGGCGTAGAACCTGCAAAAGGGACTCCGATGCCCAAGTCAGTGAAATACCAATTAAAAATAAGAATGAAATAAAGGGTTGCAGAGATGAGTCTGCTATTGCTCGTTCTTTCGAGGATATCTGTTTTTCTTTATCTTGTGTTCTGTTGTGTCCCTTGACGAGGTTTGCTCAGTCGTTTATATAGATGGTGTTTGGGGAGTATCCATTTAGTTAGTGACCGAGTAGTTCTCGGTTTTTTAGGGATCGTGGATGAGGATTTGTTAACGGCTTTCTAAAGAACGAGATTTTCGGATACACAGGACTGTTTGGAGAGTTGACTTGTTCTCGGTTGTTACTTCGTTGGCCAAGGATATTGGTATGGTACACTATTATTTCTTATATCACAACCACTATCATTATCGTGGTTTAAATCAACAACAAAGAATATGAATGCCACCAACACTACATCCAGTGCAACCATAGGTCTTAAAGTAGAAGCTCCGTCCAAAGTAATGGATTGAGGATTTAGAGTTGATCCTCTAAAAGTCCCAACCACATTAACAAGCTTCATATATAGCTTAGGGAACCTCATCTTAGGAAAACTTTTGCGACAACGAAACAACACTTAAAAGTCATCATCATTCCGTATCTCAAAAGAATTATACTTCACAAAAGTCTTATTAATCGTAATAAGGATCCTATAATACAAATATTTCACTCACTTTACTCCACACTCTCCAAGCTTCTGTAGTATAGTATTTTGCGATTCTGCAAAATTGATAAGGTAAAAACTCAGGTAAAGTCGATTTTACCTGAAGTTGATACCTCAGAATTGTTAGATGAAAATCTAGTTAAATTAGTTAAATTATCTCACGGCTCTCAGGTATCAATTTCACGTAAAGTCGACTGCACCTGAGTTTTCACCGATTGATAAATGGATGAACGAAGACATTGGGTGGATCTTTACTGCTGAACTTAATTTTCTCTCTAGTTTTGTTTCTTAATTTTTCTCTTATAATAAACTTACACTAAGAAATTCTCATGAACCATTTTGGAATCACACACGTCATATCATACACAATGCGATTTTATATATTTATATAGATGTGGAGACTTCTTATAAATCAGTTTAAGTAAAATCGAATTATACAAATGTGAAGCCCTTGGTAAATCAGTTCTATATAAATTGATTACACTGATGAAGTGTTATTTTTTATTAATCAATTTAAGTTAAAACGATTTACTTGGTGACAGGAAATCAATTTATGTCGAAACAATTTACTATGAGTGCCTACAATTTAAGTTGCATCGATTTATATAAAGACATTTGAAAACAAAAGTCAAAACAGGATAATCTAATAATATTAGAAGTGAATCAATTTAAAACTGTGATTTACCTTTATTTTGAAATTAATTACTACCGGACTTGTGATCGGGATAGCCTGAGAAAAAATTTTAAAAGGGTAAAATATACTTAAGTTTTATTTTATTTTAATTTTGTTCTAAAAATTTTAATTTGTATTAAATATATTTTTAATAGTTAATTTTTTTTTAAATTTAAAATAAATTTAACAACAATTTCATAAAAATAATTCTCAACACAAGCAAATCAAATATAATTTTTATGCATTATTGTTAGATTGATCTTAATTTTTTAAAAAATTTAGTCTTCAATGATATATTTGATACAAACAAAAAAATTTTGAAATAAAATTAAAACAAAATAAAATTTAAAAATATTTTTAAAATTTTTATCAAACTTTAAAAACAAAAAAAATATAATTTACCCATTTAAAAAAATATATATATGGGAGCCATTGATGCAATGATGTTCTTAATTAACAAGTACTTGTTTATTGAATTAGCTAAATTTGCCCTAGCGGATGTATATGTGCAAACTACCAAACATTCTTGACAACTAACAAAAAGTTCCCTCAAAGCACAAAAATGGGACAATTGGTCTTAATTGATGACATCGAGTCAATAAATATAAACTCTTGCTGATTCATCTACACAAGATGTGCTCACACATAGAGGAACAAATTTGATATATTTGATTTGCCACATAGATAATAAACATCAGTAAAAAAATCAACTAACAAAAAGTTTTATATGTCTAAAATATTAAAAATTATAAAAATCTAAAAAATATATTAAAGAGTTCTATGTTAGTTGGTTATTAACAGTTTTTTGTTTGCTATTACTATTTTTCTAAATTTATGTTGGTTTATAAAAAAGTAAGATAGATCACTAATTACCTTGAAATTGGTTAAGGCAGTAGATCATACCTGATGATTTCTTAATCAAAGGTTTTTTAGTTTCAGTTCTAAAAATGAAAAGGAAAAAGAAAATGGTTTTTTCCATACTCTTATACTTCAAAAGTCACAGATACTCTTTTTAGATGATATGTTAATATAATGAAATGTGTTTAATTTTGCTATGTCTATTTAAAAGTGGTAAATTTTAAGAGTTTAATTTTGATACAAGAATAAAGAATTTTAATTTATATGATTATCTAATAAAATTTATGTGGTAACAAGTTAAAAAATTAATTACTTTTAATGATGTGACAATTTTGAATCAAATGCAAAACTTTTATTATATTGTTAGTGCATAGAAATTAAATTCAAATTCTAATTTAAACCTCAATTTAGTTTTCTTTCATTTTGGTCATGAATATTTTTTATATAAAATTTAATTTTTATGCAATATTAATATAAAAAGTTTTATATTAGCAATTAATCATGTAACATCACATCAATAAAAATTATTAATTTTAAAATTTATTAGCTATTTCAAAAATTATCTAAATATATAAATCTAATTAAATGACTTTGTAGCTGTATGTGCATTAAAATTAAAATTTTTATATTGAAATCTAAATTACATGATTTAATATTCTAAAATTACCTTCTAATTAACTGTTGAAAAACTAAATTACTCTTCTGACTAGTTTTTCAAATTAAAGGACTAAAACACCTTTTTTAAATATTTTGACAAATATATATACACTTTTAGCATTATTATTTTTAAAATGATTAAAATACTCCTATAAGATTAATTAAAATTGTTTGTTGTATTAGTAACTAGAATTGCTATTTGATTTTAAGAAGGACAAAATATCCTTTTGGTTAGTTTTTAAAAGATTTAAAATAACCTTTTAAGATTAAATTTAAAAACTCTAAAATTCTTTTTATGATTAAAGATGTATAATTTTATTAGAATACATAAAGTTGAATTTGATATTCAAAATACTAAAATATATTTTGGCATTAATGTTAAAAAGACTAAAATATCCTTATAGAATTATTTAAGACGGTTTGATTATATTAGAAATTATAAATTTAAATTTGATTTCAAAATAGACTTAAATACTTTTTTAGAATTAAAGTTTAATACAATTAGACATTTAAATTATTTAAAAAGAAACTAAAACATCATCTTAGTTAATTTTAAAAAGACTAAAATATTCGTTAAGAATAATTTTAGAAAGACTAAAATGTTGTTTTAGTCAATTTTAAAAAGACAAATAACCTATTATGATTAATTTCAAAAGGCTAAAGTTCTAATAGAATTAAACAACCTTTATCATTGATGGATAATTTAGTGTTTTTAAAATTAAATAAAAGGGTAAATTTGTCTTTTTCATTAATAAAAAGTACATTTTAGTCTTCTTAAAATAAATAAAATTCAAATATCTAATTTCTAACACAATTAAATAATCTTAATCCTAAAATGATATTTTAGTCTTTTAAAACTAATCATAAACTGATGAGTCTTTAGTCTTTTTGAAATATATTCAAATTTCTAATCTCTAATAATATATCTAAATAACTTTAATTATCTTAGGATAATTTAGCCTTTTGAAACTAATCCTAAAAGGTTATTTCAGTCCTTTTAAAATTGACTACAAGTATTTTAGTCTTTTTCAAATGAAGTTAAATTTCTAATTTTTATTACAAGTAAACAACTTTAATATTATAAGGATACTTTAATCTATTGAAATTAATCCTAAAAGATTACTTTAGTCTTTTTAAAATTTACTAAGAAGGTATTTTAGGTTTTTATATCAAATTGGCATTTTAATTTCTATTTCTAACAAAATTAAACAACTTTATTCTTAAAAGTTATTTTAGCCTTTTTAAAATAATCACATTTTAATTTTCTAAAGTACTTAAACAACTTAATCCTAAAATATATTATTTTAGTCTTTTTGAAATCAAATTTAAATTATTATAATACAACCAAACAATCATAATTAATCTTATAATAAGAGTATTTAATCTTTTTAATGTTAATGCTAAAAAGGTACTTAATCCTAAGAAAAATTTTAGTCTTTTTGTATTTAATCTTAAAAGGTTATTTAAGTCTTTTAAAAACTAACCAAAAGGGTATTTCGGTCTTCTTAAAACCAAATTAGGATTTCTAATTTCTAACTAATGTATGTTTCGTATACTGTACGGAATAATTAATAAAAATATATAATTTTTTTATTAAGATATATTAAACAAAAAATATATAATAATTATTATTATAAATATTTTATAAAGTTATAATTAAATTAAAAATTTAATTGTTTTTAATGTTAAAAATATTAAAAATAATTACTATTTGTCTTAACTGATTTGAATTGGTTGAGTGGTCATTTCACTCGTCTATTTAAATAAGTATTAGAATTTTGAATCCCACTTTGTGTATGTAACAACTCATTGGCTAGCGGAACACCTTTAATAAATAGAGCTTCAATCCGTGAAAGATTAGTTTTCGACCTGCCGAGTTTGAAAATACAGTGAAAGAAAATAGTATCTGTCTTGAAAGTAGAACAATTCTCATTGATAATAGCAATACTTATGAAGAGTTGCCTTTGTTAAAATTTAACTGTGCCAATTTTATTTATTAGCATCATATTCATTCTGGAAGTCAAACAATATGCATTAAAATTTTATATTTTATGACCTAACTTTTAAACTTCTAAACTTCTAAACTTATAAACTTATGCCATTAAAAAAAGCTATTAGATTGATTAATATTTCTTGGTAATATTACCAAAATACCGTCGTTGAATATTAGTTTATGTAAAAAGAAACTATAATAAATTTTGTTATTCAATATATAATTTATTCTATTGAAAAATAAATTATATTCCTAGATTGGTAAATATATTTTTTTTATTTTTATATTATTTTATCTAGTGATAATTGCCATTAAAGAAAAACGAATGACTACAATATCTTATAATATGATGTATAAAATAATTTTTTATTTTAAAATTAATTTCGGTTAGTGAAAAAAATTCAAAATGTTTTCTTAAACAAATTTAAATTTAAATTTGGAATTGATTAACAACTCATCTTTTTTAAAACTTTAATAACAAAAATAAAATTAGTTAGGTACAAAATATTCAACATTTAATAATTTCAATCATTTAAATTTTAATTACCAACAATTGAGTTAGAAATTAATTATAACTTAATAATCGATAATACATATATATTAGTACACAAATAATAATATCTAACATATAATTTAATTTTTTTTAACAGAACTAATGTATAATTTTTTGAGAATTGATTTATTGTCTAATTTTTTTTATAAATTTTGTAGTATGTAAAAATAGTGATCTTATTTTTTATTATTATTTAAAAAATTATTCATAATTTTTTATTATGTAATTAATTTAATTAATAACCTTTATTATTACTTTGCTACCAAAAAAAGTTATATTTATATTATTTGTATATTTTTTTAATACTAATAAATATGTAGGTATTTGTGTTATTATATTTATTGTCTTAGATAATGGCTTAAGTTACTTATTTAATATGTTAAATAATATAAATTATATTTTGTATATTAAATTCATCGTTTATCCATATTAAGAGGAGAAAAATTATGCAATAGATCGTATGTTATAAAGATTAGTTTATTTTACATATAAATTATCTTTAAAAAAAATAAAGAAATAATTTATCATATATAATAATCTTTGATATATGTAGTGTCATGTATATATTAGGATGATCTATTTTAATTATATGAGTGATTATTATTATTCACTTTTTTTATTAAGATAGTAAATAATATTTAAAATTAAAAAAAAAGATAATTAGAATTTTTTAGTTTGATTATAAAATCTATTGTAAGTATACCTATCTTTTATATATACTAAATATAATCATATTTAATAGTATAGTGTTTATTACAACAATGACTCAAAATATTAACTCAAGTGAGTAAGATCAACCTAGGTCTAATCTATTGTTAGGATCCTAAATTTGAATTAGGTTTCATTGTCTTGGAACCAATGCAGATAGTCACAAAAAAAAAAAAAATCCAATGCAGATAAAGTTTACGTGTCCTATCTCAAATCGGCTCAAATTGAATTTTCATTGTTAGTTAGATATAGTAATAGATACTCGTGTGGACATGACGGACCCTTTTTTCCGTCTTTCACTCTCGTTTAAAAAAAAAATTCCCCGTCCGCTCTCCATCTTCATCGCAAGTCCCCTATTTAATTATCCACTTATCGAATGTAGATACCACGATTATCTATGGATATTCTTTGAAAATTTTTTAAAAATTAACAAAAAACTATATAATAATAATAATAATAATAATAATAATAATAATAATAATAAAATAATAATCAGTTCAATATATATAATTCAACACAACTCATAATATATTCATTATAAAAAGTAACATTTCAAAAAAAATATAAAAACATCTTCGAACATAATAACATAATATAATATTTTAGGGCGAGACTGAACGACATAATAATGAACATAAAAGATAGAGAAATTGAGTTAGAGAAAGAGTAGATACAAAATCAAGATTAAAAATGAGTTTAAAAAAAAAGTTTAAATTGGAGACAGAAATTATGATTACTAAATTTAAGAAATATATATATATATATAATTTTATATTCGCCTGGATTTAATGGTCCCTTGAAGAGGGTACTTATGTCCCCATCCCATTCTATTTCACGTGGACAGGTCTTCACTCATAAAAATTTTATAGATTCCTATTTAGTCCCAAATTGCAAATAATCCGACGAATATTCATTTGGATGGTGTAATGATAGCATTTGTTGGTTCATGACCTGAAACTACTCTAGCCACTTAGTAAATTCCTAGATAACTAAAGTTTAAACTATATCATTCTTATAAAGTCATATGTATCATTGTTATAACAATATTAATCGAAAATAAGTGGTTAAACACTAAACGAGTCACATTTTTCATATATATAATAATGACTAATATCACATTAAATTAAAAAATATCACATTGTTATAATATCGATCACATTAATATCACATTTTTTATATATATAATAATATTAATCGAAAATAAGTAGTTAAACACTAAATGAATTATTTAAATTAAAAAAAAACATGCATGTGATGAATTATAATAAATTTATATACGAGGAGTAAAAATAAAATAAAAAATAAAAAATAAAATAAAGAGACCAATTAAAAAAATAAAAGAAGGTAAAATAAATAATGTGTGGAATAAATAAAAATATATTGTAATGAAAGATTAATACAATCAATAAATATAAAAGAAAAAATAAAAAAATTAAAATAGGATCTCATTAAACAAATTTCAAAAAAAACTTTTTGAAAAAGAACCTATTAATAAAATTTTATAACAATATTATAAAAGATTTAAAATGTCTTTAAATAAAATAATTCTGTTAATCAAAATACATAAAAAATAATTGATATAAAACAAAATTATAAAAAGATTTAGCAAAATTAAGATAGAAAAAACAAAAATAAAAAAATTGCAAACATTACATCTAAAGCACAAAATAGAGAAAAAAAAGGAATAGAAAGTACATTCTAATTATATATAATTAAAATATATTATTGAATTGTTAAATTAAAGAAATTGAATTGATGACTATAAATAATAAATTCTGATGACTAAAAATAATAAATTAAAATAAAAAAATTCAAAAATATTATCTGAGAATATAGGAATCATAAAATATATAACATAGGAGTATATATACATTAATAACAAAATAAAATCGTAGCATATAGAATTGGAATCCTTCAATATTTTTAAATGAATTTAATGAACTTATTTAAAATTAATAAATATTTATTTACTACAATGATTAATACCGTTTTATTTACTGGATCGTACTAATAAGAGAATAATTAAAAAATATATGTGACCAGTTTAAATAATTTATTTAAGTATCAATTAATTAATACGTAGTATAAACTCGTTACCTTCTCAATAATTAATACTCGTTTTATTTAAGTATCAATTAATTAATATTCATTTTTTAGGTTTAATTACTCTATTGGTCTCAATAGTTTCGCGAAATTTTCAATTAGGTTCCTATACTTTTTTCTTTTAATTTGGTCCCTGCACCAAATTTTTTTTCCAATTAAGTTCCTTTTGGTAGTAATTAGTTTAATTGTATAGGAACCCAATTAAAAGAAAAAATTGGTGCAGGAATCCAAATAAAAAAAAAAAAGGTATAGGGACCGAATTAAAAAAATTTGGTTCAAGGACTCAATTAAAAGGAAAAAAAGTATAGGGAACTAATTAAAAATTTCGCGAAACTATAGGACCAACAGAATAATTAAACTTTTATTTTGTATATATAAAATAATAAGATAATAAATTAAACTAAATGAAGGTTTAATTATTCTGTTGGTTCCTATAGTTTCGCAAAATTTTCAATTAGGTCCCTATACTTTTTTTCTATTTAATTGGGTCCCTGCACCAATTTTTTTTTAATTAGGTCTCTCTTGGTAGTAATTAGCTTAATTTTATAAGGACCTAACTAAAAAAAATTGGTGTAGGGATCCAAATAAAAGGAAAAAAAATTGTAGAAACCCAATTAAAACAAATTTGGTGCAAAGACTCAATTAAAAAGAAAAAAAATACAGAAACCAATTAAAAATTTTGTGAAACTAAAGAGACCAACAGAGTAATTAAACCTAAATGAATTCATTTTTTTCATTGCCTTATATATTATTTATTAAATCATTTAATATTTATGTGGTTTAATGAATCAAACAAAATTTTAAATAATTTAATACCGATTTTAATTAAATTAAATATTTGATTAGTTATGATTGATGTAATTTAATGAATCAAATAAAATATTAAATGATGGAATATTATTTATTCTAATAAAATTAAATTAATTAGTTATAATTAATACAGTTGAATGAATCAAACACATTAAGTTAAAAAACAATTTAGCTAACTTATCTTTTAAGGACACATTTTAAAAATATTTACTTTTCAATATTTTTTTATAAAATATTTCTTTTTATAATATTTCTAGCCTATACTCTAAGGACAAAATTAGTAGAACTCATTAAAAAATACTTAATTAGTTAATACAAATAATTAGTATATTTGATTTGGTTTAATAAATTAAAAGAAACAAATGTGAAAGGAAGAGAAAAAAAAAGTGAATGAATAAAAATGTGTAGCTATCAAAAGACAATAAAAAAAGTCTTTTTTAATTTTTTTATTTATTAATTTTTAACTTATTGTAATTAATTTCACACCATTTATTATGTGTTATTCATCTTACAAATTAACACAATCAATTATTTAATTATAGATAATTAATTATAATTGATATAACTCATTTCAGTGTATTTTCTAAAAAAATAGCTAAAAAGACACATTTTAATTTTCTATTAAAGTAAAATAAAATAAAATACATAAATTGAATAGATATAAATCTGAAAATTATAAAATTTTATTAACAATTTAAATAAATTAGTACCATAAAACTAAATTTAATGTCTATTTAAAAAAATTACCGACATTCTATTCTTTTAATTATTAATAACTTAAATAAAATAATACCCTATAACTTATTTTTTTATTTTAAGTAATTACTAATATTTTATTTTTTAATTATTTTCTTGTCTTATTTATCATTCATGTTTTCGATCAAATATATTAATAAACAAATAAACTAAATTAACTACCTTAATTATACTTGGACTATTCAACAATAATTCAATATAATCTTTTCAATTTGGAATTAACTACTAACCATCGAAAATAGAGAATTTAGAGTAATTTAGTATTATGAACATTAATTATATATTGTGAAATAACCTAAAATCATAATGTAATTTATTTTTAAAGAAATAATCAAGCATTATTGTTAATTGTGAAATAACCTAAAATTATAATACATTTTATTTTAAAGAAAGAATCAACCATTAACATCAATAAATAGAAACTATTGTCAAAATACTTTGATTAAAAATATGAGAGGTTAATTACTATTCATTATTAATAATATATCGATTATATCAAAAATAAAAATATAATTATCTACATTTACATCATTAGAAGAATTAACATCACAAATAGATTTTTATCAAAAAGAAAAGAGTAAAATTGCACACACACGTATATATATATATATATATATATTTTCAAAGAATATTACAGCAGGTCAAGGACTAATTCGTCGTAGATCTAATTTGTTACTTAATAGACTGTTGCATGCACACGGGTGGAATTTGAATTATCGACACTTGTTTAAATGGACTAGTAAGCCGGAGTGAATCTTTTCCAATGAAAAAAAATTGGATAGTATCCAGTGTTTGATCTCATAATTTATTGTTTTCTCTCTTATTAATTTTTGATCCCACTTATAAAATTAAATGTGAGAGATCATATTTTATTCTTTTCGATAAAAAAAATGAAGAGAATTCATTTCTTTAGTAAGCTAATCATTAAACCAACTTAATTTAGTTTGTTGATACGACCTTTGATATCAATGATTTTATATTATCAACAAAATTGGTAGCTCAAAAACAACTAAAGGCTTCAGATGAAAATTAGATTTCGTATAAAATTTAGGCAGGTGAATTGTCCAATAGTATCAATCATATCAACCTACGTTAAAGGAATCAAATACCATTCAAGTGGGAAGAAAAGATAAACAACATGTGATATATATGTGAAAATACCGAAATAATACACAACAAAACGAAGTCCATTATAAACCACATATACATATATAAATATATAATATAATACAAAAATACAAGATATACATGGCCCTACTTAATCTTTGAAAATATTCTTATTATTGTCTTTATATTCATTTACATCAAGCAAGTCTCCCTAACCCTACAATATGTACCTCCAAATTTCAATTCGCAGTGCAAAAGGAACAATTGAACAAAATACTACGTAGAATTTCACACAATATAATGTATATATAATACTATAAAAAAATAATCATACTACATACATACTAAAAATTTATTATCAAATTAGTCACTAATATATATAACAATAATGCTAGGAATAAAAAACCAACCAAATATTTTTAGGTGAATCTAAAATTTCTACGTAGATGGTGCTTATGCTAGGCATTAGGATGTTCTTTTCTTTGTAAATTGGATGATTCTAAATCTGTTTTCTGATTTATCATGTTCTAGGTATTTGGAGAGGAAAGGAGGGTGAAGAGACAGAAACTAATTGAATCAGTTTTCGTAATTCACGTTACAGTGATACAAAATGTATTTCCTCTTAATTTGAATGTGGTGAAATATTTAATAACTAATATTTTAAATCATAAATAAATAAAACTAATTACTATATTTATAATTAACTAAATTGTTCTATTCTTGCCTGATTTGAAGTTGTTCGATATACTTTTCCTATATATAAAATAAATATTAAAATATGTAATACACATTGAAAATAATAAAAAGCTATAATTGAGACAAAACAACTTTCATCATCAACTCTATTGTGAGTTTGGATGTTATGAGAAAAGAAATGAGACCAAGAAGAGTGAGAGCACATCAGAGAAGAGAAGAGAGAAATGGAACTTAAAATGAGAGAAGAAAATCTGATTCTTGTATTTTACGTCTCAGAAAAAAATAAATCAAGCATTAGTTACAGTTTACAGTTTACCTTACTAGCTTTAATTTACTTGTTCTCAAAGTTACCGGTCATAATTGTACTTCCAGCACCTTTTAACAACTAACTAATTTCATACACCTTTTAACTAATTTGCTGACTCTACTAACACATTGCATATTCTTTCAAATAAAAAAAATTGAATTAAATAATACATATATTTATATATAAATATATAATAACTAATTTGATAGCTGGATTGTTTTTTAGTGTGTGCATAATATTTTTTAAGAAAAAATCCCTACACATTCCTTCAATTTTTCTTTTTCTTGATGCTTACTCCATTCTCTCTTTTAAGTCTTGACCCATCCTTTTCTTTATCCTTTAGAACTATATATATTTTTAATTTTTTACTGTTTTAGATGAATACTTCTTTGGCAACCTTCATGAGCTTTTTACTTTTATTCTTAATTTTTTACTTATCCTAACATGTCACCATTCACCAGGGAAATAAAATAATAATAATTAGTGACGGGGAGAGCATAAAGAAATTAAACTAGAGTTGCATGCAATAATGATTCGAAGCATGTGCAATTAGAAGCAAGTGAGTTGTGAATTACCTGATTGTTGTATATAAAATAATAGAATCCTAATATCCTATGCATGAGTTTAGGATCTAATGGCACGTGCTCTTGAAGAACATTCCAACGGTAGGTGAGTTGGCTCCTCCCACTTACACATGCCTCAACACTCAAGGAACCTCAATTGCCATTTCTTTATTTAGTTGCATTTTTCTTTTTAGCTTTTTTACATAATGTAATTGAGTACACAATTAATCTTGTAGTTCTCTTTTAGTAAATAGAATCTGTCTCTGCTTGAAGAAAACACCACAAAGACCCTAATATGAAATAAAAGACAAAGTGATCACTGATCCTTCATTTTTTGAGATATACATTTTTTAGTTCGAAAAATGTTAAGATGAACACCGACACTAATTAAGTGTATAAAAAAAAAACATGAGAAAGTCTCACTGGGTGACCAGTATTTTTAACAAATTCTAACTAATATTTGATTAGTATATATTAGGCCTTTAACATTTAGTTGTATTTGAAATTTTTTTTTGAATTTGTGTAAAAAAATACTAATACTAACTATTTTGTGGTAAAAAATGATAAAATATACTGGTCTTATAGCACTACTGAAAAAATTTTAAAAGTTTTTAAGGTCATATTTTTGGAATAATTTTGTAGCCTTACATGACTTAACTTGTTTTTATTCTAAATTAAACCGAAATTTATGTATAAGTATAATTTAGAAAAAGAAATTAAAATTTGGAAGAGTCATGTAATGAGTGAAGATGGGCTTTAAGGCCCAATTAAAATAATTTTAACAATTTATTGATTTACTATAAATAAATATAATAAAAATGAATTGAAAAACAAGAATTAATGATTTTATTTTATTTTATTTTTAATTTCTTCCATGAAATTATTTTTTTTCTTGTTTCTTTTCAAAAATTTCTCTTATTCTTTTTTGTTCTAAAATCTTTTTCATACAAGTCATTGATCTAAAACATTCATTTAGTACTTTTGGAGATAGGAGGAGCTTTTCTCTCATATCAAGCTCCTTTAAAATTGAGAAATTAATAAAATGTAAAAGTGAGAGTGTAATCATTATTGAATTAAAATAATAAAGTTCATACATGATGTAAGTTATAAAATCAATTATGATTAAACTCTTACTTTTCATTTTACAAAATCTTTTTCCATAAAATCCTTCCAATTTTGATTAGTTGTTTGTTCTTAATATGAATTCTGCGTGCTATAATCAAATCAAATCTTGATCGTACGACTATAAAATTTCTTTCACAGGCTTTCTTTAAAATTTTTCTTGTTTTTTTTTTTGGTCTTTAAATAATTTTTCTTTACTCTAAATACGTTGGCCCAAATATATAAGGAATAATGGAATATTGCAAAGCAGATACCTATGGTATTTTACTTAATACTTTTCTTTCATTTGTTTCTTTTGGCCTTTAACTGCTAATAGGGTTGTGACTTGTGTAGTAGCCCCTTTCACAAATGCCACTAAAAGCCACATTTCCCCATATCATTCGGATCTTGAACTTTTTCTCTTGGTTAGGGCGGGCGGACCTGAATGCTTGTTAGGGAGTTTTATGTGTGGATTCATAGATGTGGACTCATAGACCTTGGATTCATGGGGTCTAATACACTTGGCGTGGACCACAATGATGAATTTGGAGGGGGCAATATGCAAATGCAATTGTGGATGATGAATTTAGATCATCACCCACTTAGGGTGAATCTTAATCCTCAGCAGATGGTTAAAGAGGAAAAACCATTCAAATTCGAAGTTATGTGGTCCCTTCAACTTAACTTTAACAATTGTGTTACTCAAAATTGGAAGAATTACCAATCCTTACATTAATCCCTTAATGAGCTGAAGATGGAATTGATGATCTGAAACAAAGAGATGTTTAGAAGAGTCCAATAACAAAAGAAGAAAATAATGAGAAGCCTGGGAGAAATATAAAAAGCTTATGATTATGGTAGAAACTTTTTTCTAGAAGAGCTGGAAAGGAAACTTCAAAGAGAGTTGGAGGAAACTTTAGATAGAGAAGAGGTCTTATTGATGCAAACGTCAAGAGATACTTGGATAGTGGAAGGAGATCGAAATATAAGATACTTTCATACCAAAATTATTATCAGGCAAAGGAAGAATAGGATTTTAAAATTAAGTGGAGAAAATGGGGAATGGATAGAAAATCAACAAGATCTGATTAATTTGGTGGTGAGATTTTATAATGAATTATATACTGAAAACAGTGAGGAGCAACCAGCACGGTACGAGAGAGGATTTTATCCACAGACAAGTAGCAACTAAAGTGAAAAATTATGTGCTAAGTCAAGCAAAGATGAAATCAAAAGAGCAGTCTTTTCTATAGGATCTTTAAAAGCGTTTGGTCGTGATGGATTTCCTTCCATGTTCTACAAAGAGAACTGGCAGTTAATGGAGGATAGTGTTTATAAGTTTGTGCAAAGGGTATGGGCCCATCCTAATCAGATACATATTTATAACCAAACCCTTATCTCTCTCATTTTAAAAATTAAAGCTTCAGAATTTATTATGCAATTTAGATCTATAGCCTTGTACAATGTGAATTATAAAAGCATAACAAAGATTCTAGTGAGCAGATTAAAGCTGCTTCTCATAAAAATAATTTTTTCATACCCATCGAGTTTCATACCCAGAAGAAAACTTTAGGATAATATTTTAATTACAAAGAAAATTATCCATATTATGAATAAGAAGAAAAGAAAGAAAGAAATTATGGCTATAAAATTTGATTTTGAAAAAGTTTATGACAGATTGAGATGAAATTATTTACAGGAGCATTTGGAGGACTTTGGGCTCCCTGTGAAAATAGTCAGTTTGATTATGGCTTGCGTTTCAACAGTTTTCTATAATATACTATGGAATGGAAGTTTAATAAAAAATTTTACATCCACTCGAGGAATTGGACAAGAGGATCCCATCTCCCCTTATCTTTTTGTAATAGCAATGGACCGATTATCTCAGATCAAAGAAAGAGAAGTGGAGGATAGCAGATAGAAACCTTTTAAATTAGGCAACCAAGGATTGAATATTTCACATCTACTATTTGCAGATAATTTTTTTGTCTTTGCTGAAGTAAATTTGGATCAGATATCCCAAGTGTGCAGAGTTATGAAGTTCTTTTGTAAGCTATTGGGTCTGAAGACCAATGCTGCTAAGATTGTTACTGTTTTTTCGAGAAATGTGTCAGTGGATCTGAGAAGAAATATTGTAAATATACGTCAATACCAAGAGAAACCACAATTAGAAAAATATTTAAAAGCAGTAATTGACAATAAGAGAAATGGGAAAGAAAAATTCAAGAATGTTCTCACAAGGGTAAAAAATAAGCTAAAAATGAGTGAAAAATTCAATGTTTTACGCTAGCAGGAAGAGTAACATTGGCAAAATCAACCATTTTATCTATAACAAACTACAAAATGCAATACATGAGAATTTCAAAAGGAATATATAATAAAATTCAAAAGATACAACGCAATTTATATGGGAGGAAGGAGAAGGACAGAGACGGCTGCACCACATCAATTGGGAGATTTTATGTCTCTGGCTTCCTAGGAGTCTTGGATTTAAAGACCCCAATGTGAATGATGGATTCTTA
The DNA here is from genome assembly GCF_000817695.3 of Arachis duranensis. NCBI lineage: Eukaryota > Viridiplantae > Streptophyta > Magnoliopsida > Fabales > Fabaceae > Arachis > Arachis duranensis. Next base: position 40,361,869 of record NC_029774.3, read on the forward strand.
TTGAAATTATATGGAAATTATTAAATGAAGAGGATGCTCTACTCTGGGTTCATTTTTTCAAGAAATTATATGGTAGAAATTTTATTAGGAATAAGGGATTTATATGCAAAAAGACGGATTCACTTCTAAGTAGTTAGTAAATTAGTTAATTATTATTATAATTATATTAATTATGTATTAATAAAAAGGAGAGATTTTTAAATTTAATTAATTAATTAATTATTGTTATATTTTTATATTTTTAAGTTAACTAATTTTATTAAATTTATAATTAAGTTTTAAAATTTATGGATATAATAATTATAATTATAATAATATAATTAGTTAACTAAATAATAAGTAGTTAGCTAGGCGTACTGTTAATACATGTTATTGTTAATAAATTAATTATTATTAATTAATTTATTAATATTAAATTTAGTGTTGATTTAATAAATTAATTGTTATTATTAATGAATTAGTGTTATTATTATTATAATACTATTAGTATTAACGAAAATTAGAAACCTTTTAAAATTTTTGAATATAAAATTAATTATTTAAATCATTAATAATTATTATAACAATAGTAATACTTTTTTTTTTTTGTGAAAGGTAGGGGTGAGTGACCCAACAGAGAAAAAATAAACTAAACAAAAAGAAAGTTAGGAAACATTCCTAATTCTAAAGGAACTATAGCTATCAAAAGACAAAGCAAGAGATATATTGGGGAGAGGCTTGTCGAATAAATAAAAATCCAAGGGTAAGTCCTGGCCATTCTTTGCAAGTTGATCAGCGACTGAATTAGCTTCCTTCAAGGTGTGACACCAAAGGATCTGTGGAATGCCATTAGCAAGAACTTTGATATCTTCCACAAGGGGTTTACAAGGGTGAAGAGGAAGGCATCCTTCAGAGATGAATTTAATAGCTATAGCTGAGTCAGATTCCACAATGAGATGGTTATACTTCTTTATTGATGTAATTTGCAAGCCTTTAATTACTGCCCAGAGTTCCGCACGCATGATAGAGCAGCTGCCCAAATTATGAGAAAAGCTATTGATGAATCTTTCCAAGTTGTCTCAGAAAACGCTACCACAAGCTGCATTTATTTTTTGCGCAAAAAGGAGCCATCACCATTTACTTTTATCCAATAGTTTGGAGGAGGTAACCAGCTAATTAAGCTATCATGGGAAGATTGGTGCGTATTCTTTGGAATAATCCTCAAGTCCAGTAGTTTGGTAATCTCCATGACTCGTATTTTGATTAACTCCACAACTTCCAGGGAAGAGGTGCCAACTGCTTCAAAGACCAGTTTGTTACGTTGGTGCCATAAGGAGGATATCATCACTCCAAATATAGTGCTTCAATCAATTTGGTGAGATAGATTTTGCAAAAGTCACTCCCGGATATTCAGGTTAAAGAAGTCTTGAACCTTCTGGTTGGCTTGTAAGAGATTCCAAATGGTGGTTGCAAAGGAACAATTACGTAGAACATGCAGAGCATCTTCAGTAACGAAGTTACATCGATGACATCTTGCATCAACAGTTAAGTGTCTTCTTTTCCATTCTGCATTCGTCAGAATAGCTTCATGAGCAACTAGCCAGATAAAGGATCGAATTCTTTCGAGGCCATTCCACTTCCAAGCAAGCTTGAAAAGATAATCCGCGGTTCCTATGTTATTTTGGACCGAAGAATAAGTTGATTTCAAATTGAAAGTGCTGTCCGATGAAGCTGCCCAAGCAATCTGGTTTTCACCTTTCCATGGGGATGGTAGAGAAATGGTTAGGATTTTATTCACCACTGGATCGGGAAGCCATCTTCAAAGTTTATCTACATCCCACTGAAACCAAAAGAAAGTCCCTTAGTGTATCATATGAATTATAAGGCTGACTTACTTGTACAACATAATTGTTGAGAGGACTGAGACTTGGCACCCATTGGTGGTTCCAAAAGTTTATATTGTTCCATCACCAATGTTCAAGATAGAATTCCTTTGAACATCAGACCAAGAAGCACACACTCCTTTCTAGATATTTGATTGCTTATTCTTCCTTTCTACTATTGGGAGAAGGTCGCTTCCACAATTATATTTTGATCGGAGGACTTTGACCCAGAGAGCATCTCTTTTTTCTATAAGGCCCCATCCAATTTTCATCATAAAGGTATGGTTAAGCTCCTTGGTGTAAACCCCGTTAAATTAGTTGATAATTAGTCAGTAAATTAGTTTTTAATAAAAAAGATTAGAAATGCGAATATTATATTAAATTAGGATAGAGTTCGTCAAAACGAGAATTTTGATACTAATTTTGAGGAAATTGATCCAAGATTGGACCGAACAGACCGAACTAGTTAAACCGAGCCCAAACTGGGTCCATGGGCCCAACCAGCCCAGCAATTAAAATGGACCTAGCCTTCTCATCCTTCCCATTTCAGCAATACACAGCGCTGAAGCAAATAGGGGAAGGAGAAGAGAGCTTGTCGAAAACCCTTACGGTAACTCCGAATGCCGTAACTTCTCCTTCCGTACTCTGATCGCTGCACTGTTTGCGGCCATGGGACCACAGCGTCGAGCTCTACGTTTCTACCAGAATAATTTCATAGGTAACCTACTATTTCACCTCAGCCTCTTCTTTCCCAATTTTTGGAAAATTAAGTAGAGATATTGAATTTCTTTACTCTTTGATATTTTAGGATCCAATTTGCTTGAGAAAAACGTTTACTCTTACTTATGTGAAGTTTCGGTAAGGTGAGGATATCAAAAATTCTATTTAATTTGTTGAATTTATATTTCAGATGTTAAATTGGGTATATATGTGTTATAAATGTGTATTAGGTTGAGAATAAATAATTGGAGCTTGAAGTTGTGAATATTGGAACTTGGAGGAAGCTGAGCCTAGAGTTTGTTGAGTTTTGAGGGGCTGCCTTGGTTTTAATTAAATTACTTTGGTCGCTACGTGGCAAGCGGCCAAGGTATGGTTTAGGTTTCTTGCATTTAATATATAATGTTTTGTGAAAACTTAGGCTAGATGACTATAAGATAAGTTGGAATGCACAGAAATGTATCATGCTTAGTATCCTTGGCTTTTACGTTGAGGGTTGGCTATGTGATGATGATGGTTGTCATATTGGCATTGGAATGGAAAATGATTATGTTGGTAATGATATGATAGTAGGAATATTGTGTTAGTGTATGATGTAATTGTTGAAGAATTGTAATGTGTGATGAATGATAAAAAGGGATAATTGAGTTAGTGTATGGTTATGTAAATTGTGGAAGGTTGATTATTGAACTTTTAAGGATATTGTATGTCATAGAATTGGCTTTAGGTAAGAAGTGGATGATATGTGGATGGTAAGGCAATGGAATGGAGGTTTAATATGATTTGCAAAACTTTGGTTTTGGAATGAATTTCGGCAGGATATAACTTAGTTTCTGGAACCCCAAATTGATTCTAACTTGTTTTAAATAAAAATTGGGTTCGTGAAGTTTATGCCGTTCGAAGAACGGAAGAAAAACAATTTAAAATGATCAAGTTATGCTCGTTGGAAGTTTGGAGGGTAATATGTTGATATGCAGGTGGCATTCTCCCTGATTGTGCAGCTCTGGTTGATCTTTTTTTAAGAACGTACGTCCACGCGTACGCGTGGCATAGGATTTTGATGATGCGTACCTGACTGGTTCCATGCGCATGCGTAAGGGGTTAACTAGCATGTCCACACGTACACATAACAAAGGAACGCGCGCGCGAGCTGCAATTTCACACTTCGACGCGCACGCATGAGCCATGCGTATGCGTGGCCCCTGTTCCAGCAAACATGATTTTTGAAGTTTTAAATCCTATTTCAATTTTGTAAACCTCTATTCTCATTCATTTAGTCATTGATAATAGTATTAAACCTAATCATGCATGATACTTGGCTTGAATGATTAAATGATCTGAGATACGAGATTCCCTGGGTAAAGTACCATAGCTTGCCACCATGTGTACTAAGCTCGATACTCTATTGATCCTACGACGTAAGGGTGACTGGACACTTATAAATTTCCGGGAATGTTAACCCCCATTAAGCAATATTAATTATTTGAGAAAAAGCTATCCATGGACTCTTGAGGATGCACGTCGAGGGACAGTCTAAGGTTTTTGGACTTGTCAGGTTGGCTGGATAACTGACATATGAGCCTCATCAGCCATAGGACAAGCATGCGTCATATGCATACTACTTGAATTACTTGTTTGTGCATTAACTAGGTGTGCCTAAATGTACTCGCCATGCTAAATGTATATTTGTTACCTGCAGTACTTGTAACATTCTTGTACTTACTTTTATCTATTTATTTGTCTGTGAAATGCTGACGGAGATGGAGGTAATGAGGTATGGAAGAATGGTAGTTTGGGGCTTAGATTTTAAGGTTAAGTTAAGCTTAAATACTCTTAGAAAACTACCTTTTATGGCTTCTGTTTAATACTTCAAGATCTGAGTGTTGGCGTTCTAGGATTGCCTCTGGCATTCCCAGGACCTTATATATTATGTGTGTAGCACCTTTACCATACTGAGAACCTTTGGTTCTCACCCCATACTATGTTGTTGTTTTTCAGATGCAGGTCGGGAGGTATCTCGTTAGGCGTCTGGACTCCTGGGAAGTGGTTATTGGGTTATTTTGTTGTACAGTAATATATGTGTGTGTGTGTGTGTGTGTGTGTGTGTGTGTGTGTGTGTACTTAGCTTTCTCTTCGCATATCTTGCTCTTTTGATCCTCTTAGAGGTTTATGGAGAGACATGACTTTGTTTATGTACATCTGGATTTTGGTTATGTATGTATATATGTGTAAATATTCTCCGACCAGCCTTGACTTCGCGGGCTGAGTTAGGAGCTTGTTATTTTGTATCTTTGACTCTCTATTCCTACTTTTGTTGTCTTATGTTTGATAGTTATATTTTTCTTCACACACAAGTTATTCCGTTTTCAGAGCGTTGCGCTTTTCATTTCGCGATTTTGTTTTACCCATTTTTCAAGGCTCCTAGTTTATTATATTCTTTCTACTATTATATGTATATATTTCAATTTTAGAAGTTGTAGCACCTCACCACCTCTGTTTTACATCCTAGACGTAAAGCTTTGTGTGGTAGGGTGTTACACTTGGCATGCCAGATTCCAAGCCCACCATTTGTTTTTTGTTGACTAATAGTCTTTCAGTTAAGGAGATGAACTTTTCGCGATTTATCTGTTTCTCCCCAAAGGAAGCTCCTGCATTTACGGTCAATAAGGTTACAAGTAGATGCAGGAAGAATAGAAGTTTGCATAGTATAAGTAGGAATAGAGGAAATGTTAGATTTCACCAGAGTTGTTCTTCCTGCAAAAGATAGAGTGAAATCTTTACATCCATTTATCCTAGAGTTGAGTTTGTCAAGAATCTCATTATAGGTGTTGCGATTGGTTTTTGTGTGAAGAAAGGGGACTACGAGATATTTTCCGAGATCATCCTTTCTTGTGAAATGGAGTGCTTCACTAATTTCCTCTCTGATATTGTTCCCCACATTATTGGAAAAGAATATTCGGATCTTATCATTATTTACTTTTTGCCCAAAACTTCTTCAAAATTCCTCTAGGATCTTGTTGATAATCTCTGCTTGGTCCATGCTAGCTTCGGCAAAGAAAATAAGGTCATCAGCAAAGCAAAGGTGGGATAGATCAGGGCCATCTTGATTAAGCCGTATGGGTTTCCAAAAGTGGTTTTTCACGGCTGCATTGATAAGCTGGGTGAGACATTCCATACAAAGAACAAAAATGTAAGGTGACAGGGGGTCTCCTTGTCGGATACTTCTGGAAAGAAGGAATTCATCCAAATTTTCACCATTCCATAAGACCTGCATCCTAGTAGTGGAAATGCACGTACAATCAAATTAATAAAGTGAGCAGGGAGTCCGATGTCAACCAGAGTGTCTTTTATAAAACTCTATTTGAGTCTGTCGTAAGCTTTATCCAAGTCAATTTTTATAGCCATCCAATCTTTGTTTCCTTTCTTTGTCCTCATGTAATGAATAACTTCCTGAGTGATGATAATGTTGTCAGAACTTTGTCTTCCAGGAACGAAGCTACATTGGGTGGGTTTAACAAGCTTTTTCATAACCATTCGCAAACGCTTAGCAAGGATCTTAGTGACCACTTTGTATAAAATATTGCATAAGCTTATAGGTCTTATGTGTTTTAGGCTTGAGACTGGCTCCACCTTTGGAATTAAAGTGATAAGCGTTTCATTAATCTCGTTGATTTTCCAAGGTTAAAAAAATAGCTTTCACCAGATTACATAGGTCAGGGCTGACTTTATCCCATTGACTATGATAAAAAATGGCATGTATACCATTGATAAGAGAACTTTTGCCGGTTTAGAATCGATCAAAAGCAAGAATCAATTCGTTGGCAGTATAGTCTAAACCAACAATGAACTCTCTTAATCAAATGTCAAATTCAAAACACAATATAAACCGAGAGTCTTTCAACCTCGGGTCGTTCTTCCCTAGGATGCAATTGAAGTGTTACTTCCTTGGTTGTTAAGGCAAAAGGGGGTTTTCAAGCAAGAAATGAAGGATTAAAAGAACTAAAAAATGATCAAAATTGTGAATTAATGCAAGTAAAGAGAAAGCAAGATAAAAACTAGTGAAAATGCTATAAATGCAATAAAAGAGCCTTGACATGAGAAGGAGGGCTCAAGGAATCCTTTCATTGCCATAACCACAACTATGGTAATTATCATGAGTCAATCTCGCCTAGTCAAATCCAACCATCGAGGAGTAAGTCAAGCAAGCATAATTGACCTTAATCCATAAGTCCTAACCAACTTACCAAACTAGTTGATAAAAGGCTAGCGTCAATGGAAACAAGAGTCAACTAACCACCCAAGAATTACCACTAAATGTCGGACATTATGACTCTAGTATCCTAGGAACTCAAACCGCAAGCCAAGGTGTGAAAATCTACTCAAAATCTAAAGTTGACATTTTTACAAACACCTTGTGTGCATAAAACCAAAAAATGGAAAATTGCAAGAAAAATTAGAAAACTATAACCAACTATCAACAAAACCAAATATAAACAAGCAATTAAGCATAAAGAAAGCATGAAGCATTAAATTCATCAATGAAAACTCTAAGTAACACAAAATTGGAAATATGAACAAGCACTTGAACCAAGAGGAATTGAAAATAAAGACAATGTAATTAAAGAGAAATTAAAGAGCACTTACAAAAGAGTTGATCAACATCCAAGATTAAAGCTTGCTATAAAATGATACAATGAAGATGAAAATAAAACCCTAAGAGAGGAATGCTACACTACTCCTACTCCTAATACTATGAAATTAAACTATCTAAGTGAGCTAAAATCTAGTGCCTTCAAATGTGTTGAATTCCCCTTCATATAGCATCCAAATTTAGCCTTCAACCCTTCCAAAATGAGCCAAGAGGCCTCCAAATTTGCGCAGCACATGTTTCATTAATGCAATCACGTGCAGGGACCTGTGCGGACGCATAGATGTGTGCATCCGCACACTCGACTGAATGTTGACATGTGCATACGCACAGGTGCTTGTGCGTACACACACATAGAAATTCTTTCTTGTGCGCACGCACGCAAGGTTGTGTGTATGCATACTTCGCTGTGTGTACTTTTCCTTGTTTTCTTCATGTTTTCTCCCTTGTACATGCTTTCTTCCACTTTTGGCCATTCATTCTTGCCTCTAAGGCATGAAATCACTCAACAACCATGTCATGGAATCAAATGGAATAAAAGTGGAATTAAATTGCTCATTTCAAGCACAAAATTGCATGTTTTCACATTTAGGTTCAATTTAGGGACAAAACACAAAAGTATGCTATTTTGGTGTTTAAATGTGAGTTTATATACTAGAATCCATCCAAATTGAGTCAAAATATATCATCAAATATGGACTTATCAACCATCCCTACCTGGTGCTTTCAAACCATCAATATTAAAAACAGAATTTTTAATTTCCAAGGTAGATACATTATTCCCAATATTGATCAGCTCTTCATGAGAAAGAGTAGGAAAAGTTACCATAGAGAATATACAGACAGTCGGGAAGGTCATCTTTGTATAACTCAGAATAGAAAGTTGTCACCATATTTTCAAGAGCGACATCATCTGAGATCCAATTTTCATCACTATCTTGAAGAGAAGTCACCTTGTTTTTCCTTCTTCTAGCTATAGTGATACCGTTGAAGTACTTGGTATTTCTGTCACCCAAATTAATCCATTTACACCGAGATTTCTGTAACCATAACGTCTCTTCTTGAATAAGTATTGATAAACCACTATTTTATGGTTTATCTTATGCTCAATTGAGTGGTTTTTATCAACTCTTTACTCACTTATTCATACAATTCGCATATTTTACATTTTCCTTCCTGATTTTGTGCTATGATTGAAAACATGCTTCTTTGATCTTATATTTGCTTATTATTAATCCTCTCTTATTACCATTAGATGCCTTGATATATGTGTTAAGTATTTTCAGATATTATAGGGTAGGAATGGCTTGGAGGATGGAAAGAAAGCATGCAAAAGTGGAAGGAATACAAGAAGTTGAAGAAGTTGTTAAGCTGTCCAGCCTGACCTCTTCGCACTCAAACGGCTATAACTTTAGCTACAGAGGTCCAAACGACGCGGTTCTAGTTGCGTTGAAAAGCTAACGTCCGGGGCTTCGATTTGATATATAATTTTTCATAGCTTCTCTGAAGTTAGGCGACGCGAACGCGTGAATGACGCACTCATGTCGCATCTGCGAACTGCAAATCCGCGCGGATGCGTGGATGACGCCTCCGCGTCACTTGGCCGCGACCTGTACGGACCAGAAAGCGTTGGAAGTGACTTCTGGGCTGTTTCTGACCCAGTTTTTAGCCCAGAGAACACAGATTAGAGGTTATAGAGTGGGGGAATGCATCCATTCATAATCATGCTCTGATAATTCACTTTTCATAGTTTAGATGTAGTTTTTAGAGAGAGAAGTTCTCTTCTCTCTCTTTGGATTTAGGATTAGAATTCCTCTTAAAGGATTTAGGATTTATTATTATTTCAACTTATAATTTAGATTTTTCTACCTTTTGGCTTTGGTTGATTAATTGGTGACTCTTGAGTTATCAAACTCATTGTTGATTGAAAATTGGAATTCTTCAAGAATTGATTCGAGATCCAATAACTCTAACTTTTCCCAAGGAAAGACTAGGACTTGAGGATTCGAATTAATTCATTCACTTGACTTACCTTCATAGTTAGAGGTTAACAAAGTGGGAGAAAAATCCAATTCTCATCACAATTGATAAGGATAATTAGGATAGGACTTCCAGTTCTTATACCTTGCCAAGAGATTTTATTATTTTTAATTTATTTTACTTGTCATTTAAATATACCTGTGCCCATTGCCCAAACTTCAAAACCCCAATTTACAAACTCATAACCAATAATAAGAACATACCTCCCTGCAATTCCTTGAGAAGACGACCCGATGTTTAAATACTCGGTTATCAATTTTAAAGGGGTTTGTTACTTGTGACAACCAATTGCACAAAGGAATTTCTGTTGGTTTAGAATCTATATCTACAACGCGACTATTTTTATAAAATTCTTTACTAGCAAAAATCCCAACGTCAAAATGGCGCCGTTGCCGGGGAATTGCAAACGTGTGCCTTATTATTGGTTATTGTAAATATTTTTCAAAAAAAATATATATTTTTCTTTTACTTGTTTATTTGTTTTCTCTCTTCCCCCTTACTTCTGACAACTACTATGAATTCTCACCCCTCTCGCTTTGAGTTTGATTCTAATTTTGTTGCAAGGAATGGAAGCTATAACAGGAATATGCATCAAGGTCAAAGCAATCAAAGATGGAAGGAGCCAAGAGGATTTGATCAACCCTTTAGGCAACAACGCCCTCCAAAATATCACAGACAAAGACCATCCTACAATGCATACCAAGCTGATAGATATGGTGGACCGCCTAATAGCTACCAACAAGCCCCACCGTATGCTCAGAGACCATCCTCACAACATAACTTTGAACCACCACACTCACAAGTCCCTTTCCACCATTTCCCTCCATATGACCCTAACCCGTATCCACCATACCAACCACCTTATGAGCCAAATGAACCATACACAGAACCACCACCTCAAAATACACCATATCCTTATTATTATCAAGATGAGCCACCTTCCTACCATGAACCCTTTCTCCCAACAAATGAACCCTCCTATCCATCCCAAACCTCCATGAAGAAAGCATTTGCCGATCTGAACTCTACTATACAAGCTCTCGCCGCCCAAATCGGACCACCAAATACCTTCAATATACAAACCTCAAGCTCCAATGCACTTCCATCTCAACCACATAATGATCCATCCATCCCATCACCACCATCTATGGAAGAACACCCACATCCACCAATCCAAGAGCAAGATAATCCCAATTATGCTATTGATATGGAACAAGAGAGAGAGGATCATCTTCGCGAGCCCATACTTCATAAGGAGCTAGAGGAGGCACTAAAGGTGAAGGTAGAAGAGACCCTTGAAGGTGAAGGAGTAATTGAAGGGAGTTGTCATGGAAAGGTAATCATCAAGGAGGAGCAAGAGTCACGGGATCATTTCAAGGAAACAGTAGATCAATTTCATGCAACCCTTCATCAATTGGAGCAAGCAATAAGTCAATTACCTTCCGGACGTTCGGACACTCAAGGGATCCCCATGGTTTCATGTGGAGAATCTAATGAAGAACGTAGCATGAAGGAGACACTAGAGACTCCAGTGGACAATAAGGAGCATGACTTTGTACTGGAACAAGTGGAGAAAGCCATAATAGTTGCAGAGGAAGAAGTGGTTGAAGATTTAGGAGATGCAGAACCTCCACGGGAACCTCAAGTCACAGAACCTCAAGTCACAGAACCCTCCACTGGAATCTGCTCTGACACTTGTTACCCCGGGAGCCTAAGAATCTGTTTGAAGCTTCTTAAGGGCTTTACATGCTTAATTTGGGACCCCGGAGGTTACTGGAGATACAAACATTGGTGGAGATTCCTGGATGAGTTCAAACACAAGCCACCATAACAGGGAGCTCATCAAATGTCCAACTTAAGGACTTTAACTAAAAGTGCTAGGTGGGAGACAACCCACCATGGTATGATCGTTTTTGTTTCCATTTTATTTCGTTTTTGTTTATTTTATATTGTTTATTTCTATTGAACCTGGATGCTATTCATAACATTTGCATTTAGCATTGCATTCTGCATTTTTCATGCATAAAAAAAATGCCACGCGACGCGACCGCATCAGCGACGCGTCCGCGTCGCAAGGAGAGTGGAGAAAATAAAAACGAACAGAGAGTCACGCTGGAGCGTGGCTGGAGACGTGCCAGTGGCACAAATCGTCCTACGCGACCGCATCGCTGACGCGTCCGCGTCACATGGGAATAATGGCCTCCCACGCGACCGCGTGCCCCACGCGGCCGCGTGCCCTGATTTTCGATGTAAAAAGTGTGCACAACGAATTATTGTGCGAGAGTGGTGTTGGATTGGTGCTGAACGCACAATTCTACCCACGCAAACGCATGGCTCACGCGTCCGCGTCATTCCCTTCTAAAGCCCACTCACGCGATCGCATGCCCCACGCGATCGCGTCACCCCAAATTTGGCAAATAAAATAATTCGAACAGAGAGTTGTGCAGGCGCGAGGCTGCACTCGCGCCAGAAGCATAACATGTGTCACACGACCGCGTGACTGATGCGACCGCGTTGATTAACTTAAAGCGCAAGTCGCGCGAACGCGTCCCCCATGCGTCCGCGTCGCTTGCGCTACACAGCTTATCCTAATTTGCCAAATATCTTATCTTTTCTTCCCCAATCCTAATTTTTCCCTCCCTCCTTTCTTACTTACTTCTTTCCCTTCTCATTCTTCTTATCTTTCATTTTATTTGCATATTTCATTCATTGCATTTTAATTTAGTGCATATTTTCTTTTCTTTTCTAAATTTATTATTTTTTCTTTGGTGTTGATTCTCTTATTTAACTGTTGCCTCTTTTCTGGTATAATTTTTAGTGACTTGTTTTCCAATGTTGGGTGATGCTATTTTTCTGTCAATGCCAATCTTTTATGATACCTGTATTCCTTTTGCATTGACATGAACTTACATTGTCTTTCATTACCCACTCTCTTCCTCATTGTTGTACATTTTGTACCACTAGCATGCCATGGCTTCTATTGTTTTCTCACGTACATGTTGAAGCTTCCATGTAAATGAGACCCTTATCATTTGGCATTAACCCAACCATACTTCATTTATTTTTTTATCTTTATTTCTGGGTTACTTTTCTTTCCTATTTTCTTTCAGGATGGCCACCCGGAAGGGAAGCGGAAGACGTTTACATGGGGAGAGAAGACAAGTCCATCTGCACAATCTTTGGAGAAAAGCATCAGTTGGAACAACCCGTCCACCTGCACATCTTAGCATGCACCGAGGACGGTGCAATCTTTAAGTGTGGGGAGGTCAATACCGATCTCCATGGGTTAGCTATTTTCTTCTTTTCAACACCATTGTTTTATTTTCTTTGTTTGTTCATTATTGCATTTGCATATTTAATTGCATGTTTGTTTGATTTTATGCATTTAGCTACTGCTTGGTTAAAATAATAAGTTTCTTTTTAAGATCCTATTTTTGAAAAATTTCACTAATTTAAATTGAAAATTTTTGTGTTAAATTTGTTTGAAGTTGTATTTGGAACATGGTTTTTGAGGCAAAGAACACACAACCTGTGAGATTTTGAGCTTATTTATATGGTTACATTATTTAACCATAAATTTTTATTCTTATGTGTTTTCTTCCCTATAATTGCAATCTCTACTTTGTTCCATTCTATATGTCCATTATTTAGTGTATTTACATGCTTGCATATGATTGATGCCATTATTTGTTATTAGCTCACTTATCCCAAATAAGCCTACCTTTTGCATCACCCTTGTTAGCCATTTGAACTTTTTAACTCCCTTCTATTTCATAACCACATTACTAGCCTTAAGCAGAAAAACAAAATAAAAAAATCCCAAGTTGAATCCTTGGTTAGCTTAAGATAGATATTGTGTATAATTTAAGTGTGAGGAAACTGTGGGAACATGGGTTAATAAGGGAATGTATCATGTTTTTAATTTATTTGAATATTGGAAATTTAGGAACCTACTCATGAAAAAACCAAAATAGAAAAAATAATGGAAAATCCATGTGCATTGATAAGTTATGTTTGCTTTTATGATTCAAAAAAAAAATTTATGAATAAGGGGACAAAATTACCCCAATAATAAGTTTAGTAGAGAAATCAATGCACATGGAAGTAAAATCAAAATAAAATTGGTACATGAGTATGTGATAAAAAGTGGGAAAATTATGGGAAGCTAAGTATAATTTTAAAATTTTTATAGAGTATGTATATGTTAGGTGAGATCTTAGACTACTCAAGGATTTACTTTACTAGCTCACTTAGCCTTATATATATACCCTTACCTTTACCTCAGCCCCATTACAACCCTGAAAAGACCTCATGATGTTTGCATTGGTATGCTAAATATTTGTTGATTGATTAGATGAAGAACAAAGTTTTAGAAAGTATGACTAGAGAAGAGTAGAGTGATTACCCTATACACTAGAGAGATTAGAGTGATATACACTACCAGTGAGGGTTCAGTGCTTAATTCTATGATTCCTGCTTTCATGAGCTATCTTCTTACAAGTTTACTTGTCTTTATTTTATATGATTTGAATTAGTGAAATCTGATTTATGTTTGTCTTGGAGAACTTATTTATTTTTAACCAAGTAGGTAGAAACATTTTTGCATGTAGTTGCATTCATATAGATAGGTTGCATTTCATATATCCTACCATTCCTCTTCATCTTTATAGTTTCTCTTGAGCTTAGCATGAGGACATGCTATTGTTTAAGTGTGGGAATGTTGATAAACCACTATTTTATGGTTTATCTTATGCTCAATTGAGTGGTTTTTATCAACTCTTTACTCACTTATTCATACAATTCGCATGTTTTACATTTTCCTTCCTGATTTTGTACTATGATTGAAAACATGCTTCTTTGATCTTATATTTGCTTATTATTAATCCTCTCTTATTACCATTAGATGCCTTGATATATGTGTTAAGTGTTTTCAGATATTATAGGGCAGGAATGGCTTGGAGGATGGAAAGAAAGCATACAAAAGTGGAAGGAATACAAGAAGTTGAAGAAGTTGTTAAGTTGTCTAGCCTAACCTCTTCGCACTCAAACGGCTATAACTTTAGCTACAGAGGTCCAAACGATGCGGTTTCAGTTGCGTTGGAAAGCTAACGTCCGGGGCTTCAATTTGATATATAATTTGTCATAGCTTCTCTGAAGTTAGGCGACGCGAACGCGTGAATGACGCACCCGCGTCGCATCTGCGAACTGCAAATCCGCGCGAATGCGTGGATGACGCCTCCGCGTCACTTGGCCGCGACCTGTACGGAGCAGAAAGTGCTGGAAGTGACTTCTGGGCTGTTTCTGACCCAGTTTTCGACCCAGAGAACACAGATTAGAGGCTATAAAGTGGGGGAATGCATCCATTCATAATCATGCTCTGATAATTCACTTTTCATAGTTTAGATGTAGTTTTTAGAGAGAGAGATTCTCTCCTCTCTCTTAGGATTTAGGATTAGAATTCCTCTTAAAGGATTTAGGATTTATTATTATTTCAACTTATAATTCTTCTGAGCTCCAAGTTTAATATTCCTTTATTTTGACTTCTCTTATTTTTAATTATATATGTTGCCAATTTGGCTTAATGACATTCATGTTATGATTTTCTTAATAAATATTATTTGAGGTATTTTCAGATCTATGATTTGTTTCTCTTATTTATGATATAAATAATTTAGATTTTTCTACCTTTTGGCTTTGGTTGATTAATTGGTGACTCTTGAGTTATCAAACTCATTGTTGATTGAAAATTGGAATTCTTCAAGAATTTAATTCAAGTTCCAATAACTCTAGTCTTTCCCAAGGAAAGACTAGGACAGGATTTCTGTTGGTTTAGAATCTATATCTACAACGCGACTATTTTTATAAAATTCTTTACTAGCGAAAATTCCAATGTCAAGTATCTCCTCATACTCCCTCTAGATATCTTTCTGGAGTTTCTTTAAGAAGACATGATTTCCAATCGGATTCATGTTAGTTGTAATCCTTGCAATCTTCTTATAATTTTGTTTTTTCTTTTGAAGATATTACCAAACACCCTATAATTCCAGTCCTTCAAGGCATTTTCAAAAGCAACCATGAACCATACCCATATCCTAAGACTCCTACAAAATCCAATTATTATTGACAAGGTTCCCAAAATCAGGATGAGTGAGCCACTCCCGCCAGGATAATGCACCTTCTTATGTTAGTCGACATCGAAGACGAGACCTAAAGGAACAGAGGAGAGTGGTTGGACTTGAACATAGGAAGGTGCATTATGCTGGCTTCTAGGAAGGTAATATTCCAGTCCAAATTACCCAAACCCCTATCAAGTCGTTTCATCAAATTACCTCTTCTCCAGGTAAAGGGCCAACCGGAGTAGCCGAGGTCCATTAATCTACAATCAGAAATGCAAGTTTAAAACTCCTCGCAAGCACCTCTATCGTTATTTCTGGTACCTTTCCTGCATTCATACTCGTAGAGTAGAGGGTTGAAGTCACCCAAGGCACACCAAGGCAGATAAGTATTTAAACTAATGGCTCTAAGACTTTTTCATAGAATTTTTTGATTAGCCCTCTGGGGACTTCCATAGCAAGCTGTTCACAGCTAGGGAGTTGAAACACCATTAGTAACCATCATATGAACAAGTTGATGATTATGAAAAATAATGTCCACCTTCCAAATGCTAGGATCCCAGAGGCACCATATACCGCTTGAATAGCCTCTTGCTTCCTTGATAAAACTAGCGTCAAAACCCAAATTTTCCCAAATAGACCTATCTCTGTCTCTATTGATATGGGTTTTCAGTAAGATGAGAAAGCTAACATGGTATTCTTTTTTCATATGCTTAATGAAAGAAATAAATGTTTTACCTCCAGTACCCCTGTAGTTCCAGATTATCAGATTCATTGGACACAACGATGAGATAGGTTAGGTCATCAGACCCAAGATCAAGCACGTGCATTAGTCCCCTTCCCCAAAATGGGTATCTTCGTTGGGGGATAGAACCCCTTTCTGCTTCAGATCCTTGCCAGCCACCAAATTTCCCTTTTTTCATCAGGTGGTTTATTGGGAATCAGCACAATACCACTCGTCGGAGGCATAGGGTTGCTGGTAATAGGGGTTTTTGATTGAGAATGATGTTATTGATAACATGGTTTTCAAGAACACAACCAGCCATTATCTTTGCTTCAAAAGCATCACGTTTCTGTGGTTGTATCCGCCTTATATATTCAAGCATTTCCCACTCCAAAGCAGAAGAGTTTGGATCTTTATGATAGGTCTTATCTCCTATTTTTGAATTAATGGAATTGCCTTTAGAGGAAATGCTTTTTTCTCCTGTCTTTTTAGATGACTTCATGATCTTTCCTTTAATAATGGGCCCAAGTTTTGCATTAGTGGGTCTTTTTTTTATTTTGGAGATTTTTTTCAGCTCCAATTTTAAGAGTTTTTTTTTACAATTTGATTTGATGGGCCAGGTTTCTTAATGGGCTCACTCCTTATAGTATTAATATTCATGCATACGTTGTGGTGGGGCTCCTCATGCATATTTGTGTTAGGTGTAGTATCTTGTATTTTCTCAAATAGGATATTATATCTTGATCCACTTTTCAAATTTTGCTCAAGATTAATACGAGAACCTTTCTTGTTAATGTTTGAATCTTTTGTTTCCTCGCCATCATCCAAGGCTCAAAATTAGGGGCCTCTTGAGTAGTTAGCAACTTCCGTTAAGAGTCTTGATTTGTCTCCATATTTGACTGGTGATTTGAACTATCCGTATTGGGAGCTTGATTGCCTTGATTTTTGTGGTTATCATTCTCCGTGAACTTGGCCGGATTCTCGGCACTAGCTTCCGTCTGGTTCATGTCCTTCCGCCAGAGGGTCGTTACACTGATTGGCTCTATGACCATAAAGACAACAATGAAGAAAATGAGATGTAACCCCTCATATTAATATTCAAGATGCTCCCCATGACAGAAATTTTTGGAACAAGTTTCATTGCAAGATCAATCACTACACAAATTCTGGCAAATCGGCCCCGAGAGTGAATCGAGGTTGTTTTATTGATCTTGAGTATGGTTCCTATAGCCGACCCAATCCTCCAAAGGAAGCAATAGTTATAGAGTTCAATTGGAAGTTTCAGAATGCAAATCCAAGCCGCAATCTTCCTCACTACTTGTTCAGAGGAGAGAAAGAAAGGTCTCTATCTCTGGACAATTAAGTAATGTCCTAACACCATCTATAGTCCTCCAGTAAGAGCATACAAATAGTCCTCTTCATCTAAAAAGTGAACAAAAAAATAGTCACGGTCCATATCAATAACATTAATTTTACCTTTTTTAACCCATTTCCAGTCAGACGCTGCTCCATGACTCTGAGATGAACTCATTTTCTTAAGACTTTCACGATAAGGGCCACTCACCATGGTTTGCACCATTCTTCGAATTCCTCTTTAGTTACGTTAATAACTGGACAAGGGTTAAAATGTTTTTCTTCTTCCACGTTAGCTTCGACCTTCTTGTACCATTTATCTTCCGGATTCGGAGTGGCTTCATCGATGTCTTCATCATAATAAGCAATTTTATCGATTTCTGCGCCAACTGGTTTTAATAAAAAATCCTTATAGGATGATTTCGGTATAGAGACGACTTCATTATGGTGTTTCAGGACCATATCAACCTTATCACCAGGCTGGTTAAGATCCATATCCTCTTGTGGTTTAACTTTTTTTGTGCTTCGTTGCACTTGATTTGCTTTTTGAGGGGTTATTCTTGATGAGCATTCATGAGAGATCATAATCGTCAACTCAAAAAAACTCTCTCACAATAATAATACTAGTCTTGTATGCGTGTGAAGAGACCTTAATAGAATAAAAATATTAGGATATAACTTTGTTATTTTGACTACGTTTTGTAGGATTCACAAATGTGTGAATGAAAAAATAATATTTAATGAATTTTTATATACAAATTTTACTCTTTCATATATTTGTAATAAAATCTGGTCATAATAATATATTTTTAACATAACTCTATTATCTATTTTATTTTTTGACTCAACAAGCCTCACTGTAATATTTTAAAACAAAAGAGGAGAGTTTGGAGAGCTAAGGGACAAAGAAGAGGAAGAAAATAGTTTAGCCAAATAAATTAGTAGAAAATATATATAAGCATACAAATTGGCTGATTCGATTTACCTTTAAGCATTTAAACTTTTATAACTCATACATATTGTTATCGGATGGTTTAATTTGAGTTTTGTCGAAATAAAAAAATTTAAAAAGATAAAAATCGGACCTATCAATTTATCAATTTATGTACTTTAAATTTTAAAAATTTTTTCTTCCAAACAAATTAGACCGTCTAATTTATATAAATTTTCACCAATAAAAAAATTGAACGATCTAATTTTTTTCCTAAATTTTAAAAACACAGCTACTATATTATTATATAACACATCTCACTTCCATAATTAAGCATAACGCACCTATAATCTTCATAAAAAAAAATAAGCCCAACTTTAAGGGTTAAAATATTCAATGTTAAAAAAATGTAGTACTCTTTTGACTGGTTGTTTTAGAAAGAAGAGTTTGGAAAATTACGAGGTATAGCTGAAAATTACTATTCACTTTATAAAAGAATCTATTTCAATATAATTACGTATATAAATTAAATAAACTTTTTTAAAAATTTAGTTTTATATAAGTTTAACTGCATGTATAGAATTATCATTATTAATTATTTTATTTTTATATTAGTCTATTCTTTATTCTTTTTCTAATTATTTACTCTCAAGGCTGGCGAGTGATATTAGCACGTGATTGTTGCTTGTTACTACTATTACAACATTTTAATGGTAGTTAATTATTATTTTCTTCGAAAGATTCAATGCAAATTGAACACATCCAAACCTTGCATTGGGTCAAGATTTGTCACTTCAATGTGGAAGATAGTAGTGAGTCGAGAATCGAGAGAGATATTTCAAAAACAATTTGTTTTTATATTTATTGTTTTTTATTAGAAAATTTTACAAGTAAATATTCAATGATATTACATGATATTACCATAAGTTAACGTTAGATTAGCGATTTATATAAGATAAGTATACCAAAAGTCTCATATTTAAATTTACAATTTAACTTTTAAAATTATATAATTAAATTAGATTAATATTTATAATTAAATTTTAGGTTCACCGAAAATTTTAGAAGATATTTAGGGTAAATCTTAATCCTGATGAGAAGGTTAGCAAATCCTCATTTCAAGGCGTTATGGATAAGATTCAGTCTCGATTGGCCGATTAAAAGGACAAGTCCTTTAATAAATTGAAAAAGCTTTGTCTTCTTAATTCTATGGCTACTTCTATTCTAGTATATCATATGCAAATTAACTACTTTTTTGACGATGTGTGCACGAAGAATTTAAGATCTGTTTTGTCGATTTTTAGTAAATCGATGGTGATTTGATATTTAATGGTCTACGAGCAAAATTTATTCTTTTTTATAAGTATTAATTTTTTAAAAGTGTATTAAAGTGTCTTTGATTAGATGACTTCCGAGATAAAAATGACCTAAAATTTGTTAAATAATAAAGTTATGAAAAAATAAAGTTTTCGAAGAGAAAATATACTGGAATCGGAAAAACGCATTGAAGTTTAAAGGAAAGCAATAAAATCCCTTTGATTGGGTCAAAGGACTTTGGCATAAAATTTAGAAGTGCAAGAATATAAATTAGATAAGGAAAATTAAAGAAACGTTTGAAAGATAAATTTACTTGAAAAGTAAAGTTTACAAGAAAATAAATTGAAAAGGTAAAAATATGGAAGGAACCCTACAGAAAAGAGACTCGATTGCAGACTCAGGAATTCGTAGGAAATGTGAGTGTGCTTGAGTGTTTTCTGAGTTAAAGTTCCAACTTTTATTCCCTAAAACTTTCTAGTATTTATAATCTACTTTTGTAACTGACAATTAATTACAACAACGCAGCCTTGAATGCATACTCCTTGGTAACCGTTTCCGTCCTTTAGCTAATAAACGTTTACACATAAATTCTTCACGTGACAAAGGCATTCAACTTCTCCACTTACAAAACAGCTCGATCTGCTATTCGAATAACTTATTCGATTATCTGTCTCGAATATCTTATTCGATTAGACCTGTTCGATTTAATAAAGTGTCTTGAAATCAAATCCGTGTCAAGTACCTCTATCTAACGCCTGCTCGTGCATCTTTTCGACAACTGCTAATCACATCAATCGACCTCTTCACTACTTTGAATTAACCTTCCTTAGTAGAAAATATTTTCGACTAACAAATTTTTCCCTTGGATTAATATGTTTGTCTTCGATAGCATTATTGGAAGATGAAATACTTAATCCAAATTCAAATTTCAATCTCTTAAATCAGTAATAATTACCATTTAACTTTCCCATTATCCCCTTCTTCAAAGTATTCTTCATCGACATCAACTTCTTTGCCTTTGTCGACCCCTGAAGATTGGGCTAACCCTTTGCCCTTTTCCATCTTTGCAGGAGATGGGATTCCCTTTGGACAAGTCTCTCCATCAGAAGGAAAGACAATTCAGAAATGCATAGAAGGGGTTGCTCCCTTGCTTACTTCCGCCTGAGGCTTCTTATTTTGATTGAAGTGTCTCCTGCCTCCTCTGCCTCTCGGATACCCTCTGGCTCGACCATGACAATAGGAGTATTGATTTCGAGGAGGTCCCCAATGTCCCCACTGTGGGTTGCGTTGATAAAGAGCATCTCGCTTCTGGAACTCCTGACAGTTTCGAATCCATTGAACACCTATAGCCTGGGAACGGCTCAAAGATGCAACTATATTTTGTTGAGGAGTCTTAGAACTCTGACCCTCAACACGCGAAATCAGTTGTCTCTGGGGGGCCTACTCTTCTCTATGAGCCAATTCTTTCTTCGTTCTTTTCTTTTCGAAAATTATCACTGCTTCGGCATAAAAAACAGCATTACACCGTGGACACAAAGATATATCCCAGTCTTTAATCTTTTGCTGAACTAGAAAGTCTAATAAACCGTCTCCCACCCGGGGATACACTGATCTAACTTGTGACTCAAAATCATCAAGAGCCACATCAAAGTAATAGGACATGCCAACCATATTTACTCCGAAACATGGCTCAACAAAGATGGCATCAACATCGAAGGGATCGACATCAACCTTTATTTCCTTGTTGCCATCATTGAATTTCAACCATCCTTCCATTATTGCTTCCTGAATTAAGTCCCTGAAACGAACACAACTGTTAGTCGAATGACTGGTTGCTTGGTAAAACTTGCAATAAGGTTTTCCTTTTAAATCTTTCACTGAAAGTAAACTTCTACCCTCAGGCAGAATTAATTGTTTATCTCTAAGCAACATATCGAAAATCTGATCAGATTTTGAAATATTAAAACTGTATTTCTTTCAACTTTTTAGTTTTGAATCATTCGACTTTTCATTACTAGGAAGCTTTCTAAGTAAAGAACAAACATACGGAGGGCCTTTCTTAAGTTCGGCCAAATCGACCTCTATTTCGAAATCGAGTTCCTCCTCTAAGGACTCCATAGTCACATAAGCACCTTTCTCTTTTCGAGTAAACGGTTTACTCTTTGATCGTTGCTCACTCCTATGTTTCTTCTTCTCCTTTTTCATGAGTTCAGTTTGACGAACCTTTTCAGCCAAATTGGCTAAATCAGGAATATGCACATTAAGTAACTTTCTGCGCATATAGAATCCTAGCCCCTTAGTTAATATTTTCACCTCTTTGCTCTCAGGTAATGAAACATAGCATCTATTTCTAGCGTTCTTGAAATGTATCATATAATCATCAATGGTTTCACCATCTTCACGTTTTAAAGCCACTAGATCAGTAACTGCCACATTCATTTCCCCTCAATAGAATTGAGCATGAAAAGCAGTTTCCAACTGATTCCATCTCATTATCGAATTTGGTCTAAGATTTGAAAACCAAGTAAATGCATTCTTCGTTAACGAAGAAGGAAAAAACTTCATTTTCAAAATTTTCATCATTGGCTAAATTTCCAATCTCAACCAAATATCAAGCAACATGTTCAGTGGTTAATTCTCCAACTTTCCCAGCAAACTTTGTGATTATCTTTGGATTTTTCACCCTCTTGGCACTTCAGCCATTTGAACAACTTGGGAAAAAGCAGACACAAAGTGAGGTTGATTCATAAAACCAACATTCAGACCGACTCGATTAAGTACTTCTTCCAAAATTCTGGTGACTTGATAACGTTCACCGCTATGATTAGCACGTAATCTGGTTAGAGATTCATCAACATTTTGACCATGGGGAACTATATGAGGATTTTCTCTATTCTACGATTCGAGCAATACGTTCGACTTGTCTAACAAGACGTTCGAATTTAGATTTGTGATCAGCCATCATAGGATTTAGAATTATGGTCATTTGTTGAGTCAATAAATTAACTAAGTCATTATGACTTTCCTTTACTTGTCGTCGATATACTTCCATTGAATTAGCAGCATTCGAAATAGAGCCTACATTGTAATCACGAGAATACTCGAAATGTTGTTGTGGGTTTTGAGAATTATCCCCTCCATTTACACTCCCAAATCGGACAGGAGGAACAAAACTACCCACTGGTGGGGTATACCATGGAGGAAGGCCAAAAGGAGGCCAACCAGCAATTAATAGAGGCTGGAATGGTGGCAAAGTACCACGTGGACGAATATTACGTCTAACATTTCCAGTTTCAACAGTTGTAACTGCTGTACTTTCACTTCCAATTGCACCTTCTGAACGTGAAGTCACGTTCGCTTGTTGCACAATTACTGGTAGGCTATCATTGGTGGAGGAACCACCATTCACATTTGACACTTCATTAGCCATGTGAATAATTTTTCCACTTCTCAATCGCATACACCAAATGATACAATTTTTTTTGACACATTTTAATTTTAAAACTGTCCCACTGGGCGTGCCAATTTGTTTTGTCAATTTTTAGCAAATCGATGGTGGTTCAATATCTAATGGTCTGGGAGCGAAACCGACTACTCTTTGTAGGTACCAGTTTTCTAAAAGTGCATCAAAGTGTCTTTGATTAGATGGCTTTTGAGATAAAAAAAATGACCTAAAATTCATTAAATAATAAAGTTATAAAAAAATAAAGTTTTCAAAGAAAAAATTTACTGAAATCAGAAAAACACATTGAAGTTTAAAGGAAAGCAATAAAGTCCCTTTGACTGGGTCAAAGTGTTTTGGCATAAAATTTAGAAGTGCAGGAATGTAAATTAGATGAGAAAAATTAAAGAAACTCTTGAAAGATAAATTTACTTGAAAAGTAAAGTTTACAAGAAGATAAATTGAAAAGGTAAAAACATGGAAGGAAACCTACAAAAAAGAGACTCGATCACAGACTCAGGAATTCGTAGGGGATGTGAGTGTACTTGAGTGTTTTCTGAGTTAAAGTTTCAATCTTTATTCCCTAAAACTTTCTAGTATTTATAATCTACTTTTGTAACTAACAATTAATTACAAAAACGCAGCCTTGAATGCATACTCCTTGGTAACTGTTACCGCCCTTTAGCTAATAAACGTTTACACATAAATTCTTCACGTGACAAAGGCCTTCAACTTCTCCACTTACATAATTGCTCGAGTTCTTATTCGAATAATTTATTCGATTACTTGTCTCGAATATCTTATCCGATTAGACCTGTTCGATTTAATAAAGTGTCTTAAAATCGAATCCGAGTCAAATACCTCCATCTAACACCCGCTCGCACATATTTTCGACAACCGCTAATCACCTCAATCGACCTCTTCACTTTGCATCAACCTTCCTTAGTCGAAACAAGATCAACATAACCACTAATGGTCAGGGCCTCAATTTGGTTAATTGAAAAACAGTTGTTACTCCCAAAAAATATAACGGGCTTAGTGCTAGAGATGCTCATTGTGTTAACATTGCTCTATTGAAAAAATTTATTTGGCAACTTCTATATTGCAAAGAGAAATTTTGGATTCAAATGATAACTACCAAGTATTTTTTCAATAATCATTTATGGGAGCGGTCTTCAATCAACAATCCTTCCAAATTTAGAGCAATGAGAGATGGCTATTCTTGGTGTATTGGCCCGATGAACCAATCTTTTTTATACGATAAGTGAAGGTCGGATGGACATTTGGTGGAAAGTGTACCTTTTGTTCACATTGCCAACTTGGAACTTAAAATTCAAGATGTTTAAAAAGATGGCCAATGGAGGTTTGAGAATTGTTACACTATGATTCGTAATAATATGAAGCTTGAGCTAAATGGATTGTAAAACTCTGAAAATTAATAAATATAATTAACTAATAAATTAAATATGAGCCAAGAAAATTAAAAAATCGATTTTATAATTAAAAAAGTAAAAATAATAAAAAGTATTAATTTACATACTAATTTTAAAGATTTTGATTCAAAACTAAAGGACCAAATCAGTTACCTATATTGGGCTCAAGGCCCAACTCATTTAAGCCAAACCCAGCCTCTTTTTCCCTCCATTTCTAATTTTACGTTGAAAAAGAGGGGTGAGCTTAGAACCCTAATTTTTATTTCACTTCCAACTTTAATTTCACACAACTTTCAATTAACAAAAGAAACAATCCTAATTACTAACAAAAGCAAACAAATAACCCAAAAAATATCTATTCACACTATTCACATATTCACAACAACCAAAATTATGGTACTCAATTGCACTAGCTCTCTGGCAACGCGCTGGTGCACGAAATTGTGATAATCAACAATGGCGCCAATAGACTTGGTGCTCTCAAACGTGAATCACACTTTGTCACAACTTCGCACAACTAACCAGCAAGTGCACTGGGTCGTCCAAGTAATACCTTACGTGAGTAAGGATCGATCCCACGAAGATTGTCGGCTTGAAGCAAGCTATGGTCACCTTGTAAATCTCAGTCAGACGGATTCAAATGGTTGATAGAGTTTTCATAATTAAAAGATAAATAAAACATAAAGTAAAGATAGAGATACTTATGTAATTCATTGGTGAGAATTTCAGATAAGTGCATAGAGATGCTTTGTTCCTGTTGAACCTCTGCTTTCCTACTGCCTTCATCCAATCCTTCAAACTCCTTTCCATAGCAAGCTGTATGTTCGGGTTTCACCAGCGTCAATGGTTACCTCCCGTCCTCAGTGAAAATGGTCCAAATGCGCTGTCACCGCATGACTAATCATTTGTAGGTTCTCGATCATGTTGGAATAGAATCCAGTGATTCTTTTGCGTCTGTCACTACGCCCAACACTTGCGAGTTTGAAGCTCGTCACAGTCATCCCATCTCAGATCCTACTCGGAATACCACAGACAAGGTTTAGACTTTTCGGATCTTAGGAATGGACGCCAATAATGCTAGCTTATACCACAAAGACTCCGATCTTTTGGAATGGAGGCTAAGTGATACGTGCTCGATCTAAGATAGAACCGAAGTGGTTGTCAAGCACGCGTTCATTGGTGAGAATGATGATGAGTGTCACGGATCATCACATTCATCATGTTGAAGTGCAGCGAATATCTTAGAATAAGAATAAGCTGAATTGAATAGAAGAACAATAGTAATTGCATTAATACTCGATGAACAGCAGAGCTCCACACCTTAATCTATGGTGTGTAGAAACTCCACCGTTGAAAATATATAAGAACAAGGTTCAGGCGTGGCCGTGAGGCCAGCCTCCCCAAAACGTGATCAAGAGATCAAAAGATGATCAAAAGATGAAAATACAATAGTAAGAGATCTTATTTATAATGAAACTAGCTACTAGGGTTTCCAGAATAGGTGAATGATGCAGAAATCCACTTCCGGGCCCACTTGGTGTGTGCTTGGGCTGAGCATTGAGCTTTACACGTGTAGAGGCTTCTCTTGGAGTTAAACGCCAGCTTTGGTGCCAGTTTGGGCGTTTTAACTCCAGCTTTTATGCCAGTTCTGCCGTTTTGACTTCAGAATAGGGCAGAAAAGGGGCGTTTGAACGCCAGTTTGCATCATCAAAACTCAATTGAAAGTGTGCCATTTGGAGTTCTGTAGCTCTAGAAAATCCACTTCAAATGCAGGGAGGTCAGAATCCAACAGCATCAGCAGTCCTTTGTCAGCCTCTGAATCAGATTTTTGCTCAGATTCCTGAATTTCAGCCAGAAAATACATGAAATCACAGAAAAATACACAAACTCATAGTAAAGTCCAGAAATGTGAATTTTGCATAAAACTAATAAAGACATCCCAAAAAGTAGCTAGATCCTACTAAAAACTACCTAAAAACAATGCCAAAAAGCGTATAAATTATCCGCTCATCACAACACCAAACTTAAATTGTTGTTTGTCCCGAAGCAACTAAAAACAAAAGAGGATAAAAAGAAGAGAATATACAATGAATCCCATAGTATCAATGAAACCTAGTCCCAATTAGATGAGCGGGGCTTGTAGCTTTTTGCCTCTGAACAGTTTTGGTATCTCACTTTCTCCTTTGAAGTTCAGAATGATTGGCATCTATAGGAACTCAGAATTTTAGATCGTGTTATTGATTCTCCTAGTTAAGTATGTTGATTCTTTAACATAGCTACTTTATGAGTCTTGGCCGTGGTCCTAAGCACTTTGTTTTTCCAGTATTACCACCGGATACATAAATGCCACAGACACATAACTGGGTGAACGTTTTCAGATTGTAACTCAACTTTGCTAAAGTCCTCAGTTAGAGGTGTCCAGAGTTCTGAAGCACACTCTTTTGCTTTGGATCACGACTTTAACCACTCAGTCTCAAGTTTTTCACTTGGAACTACCTGCTACAAGCACATGGTTAGGTTTAGCTTGATTTAGCCGCTTAGGCCTGGATTTTATTTCCTTGAGCCTTCCTATCCATTAATGCTCAAAGCCTTGGATCCTTTTTACCCTTGTCTTTTGGTTTAAAGGGATATTGGTTTAAAATGGTCCAAATGCGTTGTCCCCACACGGCTAATCATCTGTAGGTTCTCGATCATGTTGGAATAGAATCCAGTGATTCTTTTGCGTTTGTCACTACGCCCAACACTCGCGAGTTTGAAGCTCGTCACAGTCATCCCATCTCAGATCCTACTCAGAATCCCACAAACAAGGTTTAGACTTTTCGGATCTTAGGAATGGCCGCCAATAATTCTAGCTTATACCACGAAGACTCCGATCTTTCGGAATAGAGGATAAGAGATACGCGCTCGATCTAAGGTAGAACGGAAGTGGTTGTCGGCACGCGTTCATAGGTGAGAATGATGATGAGTGTCACAGATCATCACATTCATCATGTTGAAGTGCAGCGAATATCTTAGAATAAGAATAAGCTGAATTGAATAGAAGAACAATAGTAATTGCATTAATACTCGAGGAACAGCAGAGCTCCATGCCTTAATCTATGGTGTGTAGAAACTCCACCGTTGAAAATACATAAGAACATGGTTCAGGCATGGCCGTGAGGCCAGCTGGTGCACGAATTTGTAATCCGTACAACTAACCAGCAAGTGCACTGGGTTGTCCAAGTAATACCTTACGTGAGTAAGGGTCGATCCCACGGAGATTATTGGTTTGAAGCAAACTATGTTTATTTTATTAATCTTAGTCAGGATGCCAATAAGATTATTTGGATTTAATTGTAAGAAGTAAAAGTGTTTGGAATAAGGAATTGTTACTTTATTAATGAAGAATATGTTGGAGTTTTGGAGATGCTTTGTCCTCTGAATTTCTGCAATGTAATATTCAACTCAATTGTTTGTAAAGTTCCATCCATGGCAAGCTGTATGTAGGGTGTCACCATTGTCAGTGGCTACTTCCCATCCTCTCAGTGAAAACGGTCCAGATGCTCTGTCACGGCACGGCTAATCAGCTGTTGGTTCTTGATCATGTTGGAATATGATCCATTGATCCTTTTGCGTTTGTCATCACGCCCAGCAATCGCGAGTTTGAGGCTCGTCACAGCCATTCAATCTTTGAATCCTACTTGGAATACCACAGACAAGGTTTAGACTTTCCGGATCCTCAAGAATGGCCGCCATCAGTTCTAGCTTATACCACGAAGATTCTGATTAAGGAAGCTAAGAGATGCTCATTCAATCTGATGTAGAACGGAGGTGTTTGTCAGGCACACGTTCATGGATTGAGGAAGGTGATGAGTGTCATAGATCATCACCTTCTTCATAGTGAAGCGCGAATGAACATCTTAGATAGGAACAAGCGTGTTTGAATGGAAAACAGAAATAATTGCATCAATTCATCAAGACGCTGTAGAGCTCCTCACCCCCAACAATGGAGTTTAGAGACTCATGCC
>NC_029774.3:40390717-40395009 GCF_000817695.3 Arachis duranensis
TCCATTCCGAGTGCAGGGAGGTCAGGATCCAACAGCATCAGCAGTCCTTTTTTAGCCTAACTCAGATTTTTGCTCAGCTTCTTCAATTTCAGCCAGAAAATACCTGAAATCACAGAAAAACACACAAACTCATAGTAAAGTCTAGAATTGTGAATTTAGCATAAAAACTAATGAAAACATCCCTAAAAGTAACTAGATCATACTAAAAACTATCCAAAAATAATGCCAAAAAGCGTATAAATTATCCGCTCATCACAACACCAAACTTAAACTGTTGCTTGTCCTCAAGCAACTAGATAAATAAAATAGGATGAAAAGAAATTAAGAAGTAATAATATCTTAGAGTTTTAAATGGAGCTCAGATTCTTATTAGATGAGCGGGGCTTGTAGCTTTTTGTTTCTGAACAGTTTTGGCATCTCCCTTTATCCTTTGAAATTCAGAATGATTGGCATCCATAGGAACTCAGAATTCAGATAGTATTATTGATTCTCCTAGTGTAGTATGTTGATTCTTGAACACAGTTACTTTATGAGTCTTGGCCGTGGCCCTAAGCACTTTGTTTTCCAGTATTACCACCGGATACATAAATGCCACAGACACATGACTGGGTGAACCTTTTCAGATTGTGACTCAGCTTTGCTAAAGTCCCCAGTTAGAGGTGTCCAGAGCTCTTAAGCACACTCTTTTTGCTTTGGATCACGACTTTAACCACTTAGTCTCAAGCTTTTCACTTGGACCTGCATGCCACAAGCACATGGTTAGGGACAGCTTGATTTAGCCGCTTAGGCCTGGAATTACTTCCTTGGGCCCTCCTATCCACTGATGCTTAAAGCCTTGGATCTTTTTCACCCTTGCCTTTTGGTTTTAAGGGCTATTGGCTTTTTCTTTTTCTTGATCCAATGATTTCTTGCAAAAGTTTTTTTTTTCTGCTTTTTCTTGCTTCAAGAATCAAATTCATGATTTTTCAGATCATCAATAACATTTTTGTTTTTCATCATTCTTTCAAGAGCCAACAATTTTAACATTCATAAACAACAAGATCAAAAATATGCACTGTTCAAGCATTCATTCAGAAGACAAAAAGTATTGCCACCACATATAAATAATTAGAATTTTTCTTATTAAGAACTCGAAAAAAAATTATTGCCTTTTTATTCTAAAAATCTACTATTTTATTCATGTTTGATGATGATGAGAAAAATAAATTATAACTTAATTGAAAATAAAATCAAAATAGATATGCTAATTACTACTACTCCTATATAACTTCTAAGGTAAAATCCTATAATAATACTATCACAGAGTTAAAGCTATAATTAGAACTTAACAACCTGTATTTTGGGAAGTGGATGTTCCTCTAGTCTGTGGGGTGCCTTCAAGAGTTAATTTCTGACGCTTCAGCTCCCTTAAGTTCACATCCTTGCTCTTCCTGTTCCCTTAGGTGCCATGATCTTAATGAGTTTTAGCTCAGTGATCATGGCAAATCACACCAAACTTAGAGGTTTGCTTGTCCTCAAGCAAAAGAAATGACAGGAGAGGAATAGAGGGAGAGGCAATTTTGAAATCCAAAAGATATGATGAGTTGAAAAAGATTTGAAAAAGATTTGGATTAGAAAAAGATTTGTGTTTATGAATTAAGATACATTTGATATTTTTGAAAAAGGGATTTTAGAAATTAGGGTTTTTAGAAATTAGGATTAAAATTTTTGGAATTGAAGGATGATATTTTGAAACATCTTTATGCAAGAAATCATGAATTGAAACATAAAAATTAGAAAATTTGTGAAGAAAAACGAATTTTACCTCCTCCCCACCATCCTGGCGTTAAACGCCCAACTGCTGCATGTTTTGGGTGTTTAACGCCCAATTGTTGCTTGGTTTGGGCGTTTAAACGCCCAGCTAGGTACCCTGGCTGGCGTTTAAATACCAGTTTTCCTTCTTCACTGGGCGTTTTGAACGCCCAGTTTTTTCTCTGTAATTCCTCTACTTTATGTTCTTAGATCTTCATTTTGCTAAATCCTTAATTCAAGAAGATATGTTTTCAATTTTGAAAAACAACAAAATGGCCCAGAAGATGCTCCTTTCTGGCGTTTAACGCCCAGATGGCTACCCTTACTGGCGTTGAACGCCCAGTGGGTGCTTCTTTTGGGCATTCAATGCCCAAAACGTTTCTTACTGGCTTTTTCACGCCAGTGAGCTTCCAAATTTCCCTGTAACTCTGTGAATTCAATCAATTGCTATTTTACATTTGAAGATACTTTGACATATACCTGTAAAAATCAATTAATTAGCAGAAACAAATAAAATTAAATTTTGTGAATGGCTGGGTTGCCTCCCAGCAAGCGCTTCTTTAATGTCATTAGCTAGACTATTACTGAGCTTTAATTAAGTCTCAGTTTTGAGCATTCTTGCTCAAAATTGCTTTCAAGATAATGTTTAACTCTATGTCTATTAAAAATGAACTTTTTGTTAGAATTATTATCCTAAAGCTCCACGTATCCATATGGTGACACACTTGTAATCACATATGGACCTCTCCACCGGGATTTTAATTTCCTGGGGAATAATTTGAGCCTAGAATTAAATAGCAGAACTTTCTGCCCCGGCTCAAAGACTCTGGATGACAATTTCTTATCATGCCATCTTTTCGCTTTCTCTTTGTAAATTTTTGCATTTTCGAAAGCATTGAGTCTAAATTCCTCTAGCTCATTTAACTGGAGCAATCGTTTTTCTCCAACTAACTTGGCATCAAGGTTTAGGAATCTGGTTGCCCAGTAGGCCTTGTGTTCCAGTTCCACTGGCAAGTGACATGCTTTTCCATACACAAGCTGGTATGGAAAAGTCCCTATAGGAGTCTTGAATGCGGTTTTGTATGCCCACAGAGCATCATCCAAACTTCTTGCCCAATCCCTTCTATAGGTACTTACAGTCCGTTCCAGGATTCGTTTTAGTTCTCTATTTGAGACCTCAGCCTGCCCATTTGTCTGTGGATGATATGGAGTTGCCACTTTGTGGTTAATTCCATATCGGATCAGAGCAGAGTCAAGCTATTTATTGTAGAAATGAGTCCCTCCATCACTGATCAGTACCCTAGGGACACCGAACCTGCTGAAGATATGCGAGAAACTTCATCACTGTCTTAGTATCAGCTCGGGAATCTTTATAGAAAGTAAGCCAGTAGAAGCCACATTGGAGGACTCTTGTGGCTGTTCGCTCACTTCCAAAATGTCCTCCATACTGTGATCCATGGCAATGCCAGAGGATCTTCTGTGCTTCTTCTTTAGGCACACATCTACGGATTACTCCGTCTGCACATCTCTTAAAGAGATACGGCTCATCCCAAAGATAATACTTTGCATCCGTGATTAGCTTCTTTGATTGTTGTCTACTGTATTCGTTGGGTATGAATCTCACTGCCTTGTAGTTTGCAATATCTGCGAACCATGGCACTTCCTGGATGGCAAAGAGTTGCTCATCCGGAAAGGTTTCAGAGATCTCAGTGAGAGGGAGGGACGCCCCTTCTACTGGTTCTACTCGGGACAGGTGATCTGCTACCTGATTCTCTGTCCCTTTTCTGTCTCTTATTTCTATATCAAACTCTTGCAGAAGCAACACCGATCTTATAAGTCTGGGTTTTGAATCCTGCTTTGTGAGTAGATATTTAAGAGCAGCATGATTAGTGTACACAATCACTTTTGATCCTACTAAATAGGATCTGAATTTGTCAATGGCGTAAACCACTGCAAGTAGCTCTTTTTCTGTGGTTGTGTAGTTCTTCTGTGCGTCATTTAGAACACGGCTGGCATAGTAAATAACGTGCAGAAGCTTGTCATGCCTTTGTCCCAACACTGCACCAATGGCATGGTCACTGGTATCACACATTAGTTCAAATGGCAATGTCCAGTTTGGTGCAGAGATGATTGGTGCTGTGACCAATTTAGCTTTCAGAGTCTCAAATGCCTGCAGACACTCCTTATCAAAGACAAATGGCGTGTCAGCAGCTAGCAAGTTACTCAGAGGTTTGGCGATTTTTGAAAAATCCTTGATAAACCTCCTATAGAATCCTGCATGCCCCGGAAAGCTTCTGATTGCCTTAACATTGGCAGGTGGTGGTAATTTTTCAATTACCTCTACCTTAGCTTGATCCACCTCTATTCCTTTGTTCGAAATTTTGTGCTCAAGGACGATTCCTTCAGTCACCATAAAGTGATATTTTTCCCAGTTTAAAACCAGGTTAGTCTCTTGGCATCTCTTTAGAACAAGTGCTAGATGGTCAAGACAGGAGCTGAAT
>NC_029774.3:40395021-40398661 GCF_000817695.3 Arachis duranensis
AACCTGAATATCCATCCAGGAAGTAGTAGTATTCATGGCCTGCTAGTCTTTCTAGCATCTGGTCTATGATTGGTAAAGGAAAATGATCCTTTCTGGTGGCTGTATTGAGCCTTCTATAATCAATACACATACGCCACCCTGTAACTGTTCTTGTAGGAACCAATTCATTTTTTTCATTGTGAACCACTGTCATGCCTCCTTTCTTAGGGACGACTTGGACAGGCTCACCCAGGTGCTGTCAGAAATAGGATAAATAATCCCAGCCTATAGTAATTTAGTGACCTCCTTCTGCACCACTTCCTTCATGGCTGGATTCAGCCGCCTTTGTGGTTGAACCACTGGCTTGGCGTCACCCTCCAATAGGATCTTGTGCATGCATCTGGCTGGGCTAATGCCCTTAAGATCACTGATGGACCACCCAAGAGCTGTCTTATGTGTCCTTAGCACTTGAATTAGTGCTTCCTCTTCCTGTGGCTCTAGGGTGGAGCTTATGATCACAGGAAAGGTATCACCTTCTCTCATAAATGCATATTTCAGAGATGGTGGTAATGGTTTGAGCTCGGGTTTGGGAGGTTTCTCCTCTTCCTGAGGGATTTTCAGAGGTTCTATTATTCTCTCTGATTCCTCCAAATCAGGCTGAACATCTTTAAAGATGTCCTCTAACTCTGATTCGAGACTCTCAGCCATATTGACCTCTCTCACCAGAGAGTCAATGATATCAACACTCATGCAGTCATTTGGGGTGTCTGAATGTTGCATAGCTTTGACAACATTCAACTTGAACTCCTCCTCATTGACTCTCAGGGTTACTTCCCCTTTTTGAACGTCAATGAGGGTTCGTCCAGTTGCTAGGAAAGGTCTTCCTAGAATGAGAGTTGCACTCTTGTGCTCCTCCATTTCCAGCACCACAAAGTCAGTAGGAAAGGCAAATGGCTCAACCTTGACAATCATGTCTTCAATCACGCCTGATGGGTATTTAATGGAGCCATCAGCAAGTTGAAGACATATCCGAGTTGGTTTGACTTCTTCAGTCAAACCAAGCTTTGTGATAATAGATGCATGTATTAAGTTGATACTTGCCCCAAGGTCACACAGAGCTTGCTTGGTGCAATTACCCTCTAATGTGCATGGTATCATGAAGCTCCCGGGATCCTTAAGCTTCTCAGGTAAGCTTTTTAGAATGACTGCACTGCATTCTTCAGTGAGGTAAACTTTTTCGGTCTCCCTCCAATCCTTATTATGAGTTAAGATCTCTTTCATGAACTTAGCATAAGAGGGTATTTGCTCAAGTGCTTCTGCAAACGGAATCTTTATTTCAAGAGTCCTGAGATAGTCTGCAAAGCGGGCAAATTGCTCATCCTGTTCCGCTTGGCGGAGTTTTTGAGGATAAGTCATTTTGGCTTTGTATTCCTCAA
This sequence comes from Arachis duranensis, assembly GCF_000817695.3. Lineage (NCBI taxonomy): Eukaryota > Viridiplantae > Streptophyta > Magnoliopsida > Fabales > Fabaceae > Arachis > Arachis duranensis. The sequence continues at coordinate 40,396,437 of NC_029774.3, forward strand.
CCTTAGTTGCTGCAGGTTTATTACCTGTAGAAGTGGGTTGGGAAGCCTTTTTAGAAGGGTTGTTATTAGCACTTTTATGTGGCTGATCTCCCACTGGCGTTTGAATGCCAGGGGTGGAAGCTGGAGTGGAGTTAGACGCCAACTCCTTATCTGTTACTGGCGTCTGAACGCCAGAACTATGTTTTCCTTGGGCGTTCAACGCCAGATTCATGCTTGTTTCTGGCGTTGAACGCCAGAAATGAGCATGGTCTGGGCATTCAGCGCCAGCCTTATTCCTCTCTGGGCTCTGATTGTCCTCATAGGGATTTTGAGTAGCCATTTGTTCATTTCTTGGCTTCCTGCTGCTTTGAAGTGAGGTATTTAATGTTTTCCCACTTCTTAATTGAACTGCTTGGCATTCTTCTGCTATTTGTTTTGACAGTTGCCTTTCTGTTTGCTTTAACTGTACTTCCATATTCCTGTTAGCCATTCTTGTTTCCTGTAGTATTTCCTTGAATTCGGCTAGCTGCTGGGTTAGAAAGTCTAATTGCTGATTGAATTCATTAGCCTGATCCACAGGACTGAGTTCAACAGTTACTGTTTTAGCTTCTTCTTTCATGTTGAGTTCAGCAGTTACTGTTTTAGCTTCTTCTTTCATGGAGGATTCACTGCTTAGATACATATGCTGATTTCTGGCAACTGTATCAATTAGCTCTTGAGCTTCTTCAATTGTTTTTCTCATATGTATAGATCCACCGGCTGAGTGATCTAGAGAAATCTGAGCTTTTTCTGAAAGCCCATAGTAGAAGATGTTTAATTGCACCCACTCTGAAAACATCTCAGAGGGGCATTTTCTTAGCATCTCTCTGTATCTCTCCCAGGCATCATAAAGGGATTCATTATCTCCTTGTTTGAAGCCTTGGATGCTTAGCCTTAGCTGTGTCATCCGTTTTGGAGGGAAATAGTGATTCAGGAATTTTTCTGACAGTTGTTTCCATGTTTTTATGCTGTTCTTAGGCTGGTTATTTAACCACCTCTTAGCTTGATCTTTTACAGCAAATGGAAACAGTAATAATCTGTAGACATCCTGATCTACTTCCTTATCATGTACTGTGTCAGCAATTTGTAAAAATTGTGCCAGAAACTCTGTAGGTTCTTCGTGTGGAAGACCAGAATACTGGCAGCTTTGCTGCACCATGATAATGAGCTGAGGATTCAACTCAAAGCTACTAGCTCCAATGGAGGGTATACAGATACTACTCCCATATGAAGCAGTAGTGGGGTTAGCATATGACCCCAGAGTCCTCTTGGACTGTTCATTCCCACTTAGTTCCATGATGGAATAAAGGAGATGATATGTATGTTGATATTATTTATTTTATAAAAAAAAAATTATTTTATAAAATAAAATAACAACGAAATAAATAAAAGAAATTGAAAATATTTTGAAATTGAAATCTGAAATTTTTTTTTATGATGAAAGAGAAAAACACACAAAAGACACAAGACTTAAAATTTTTAGATCTAATGCTCCTTATTTTCGAAAAAGATTTTACAAAGAAGATGCCCAATTGCCAAGAACATAGACCAACACTCTAGCCAATTGGGAGTAAATGTAACACTTGTTCTAAATAGGTATATTCCTTTTGGAAGACTAATGCTTTAAAAAGAACACAAGTGAAACAAGAAAAGACACAGAATAAGAAAAATTAAAGATCAAACAAGAAAAATAAACAAGAACAACTTGAAGATCAAGGAAGAACAAAGAACACTAATACGAAAATTTTAAAGAAAAAATATAAAATATGCAATTGACACCAAACTTATAACAAGACACTAGACTCAAAGAAAAATAATAAAGAAAAATAATATTTTTGAAAAGAAAATAAAAGACTCTGACCCAATTGCCAAAATCTTCCTAATCTAAGAAATAAAATAAACCTTTAGTTGTTCAAATTCGAACAATCCCCGGCAACGGCGCCAAAAACTTGGTGCACGAATTTGTAATCCGTACAACTAACCAGCAAGTGCACTGAGTCGTCCAAGTAATACCTTACGTGAGTAAGGGTCGATCCCACGGAGATTATTGGTTTGAAGCAAACTATGTTTATTTTATTAATCTTAGTCAGGATGCCAAAAAGGATTTAATGAAATTACTAGGTTTGATTATAAAAAGAAAAGGGAATAACAGCGTTACTTGTTATGCAGTAATGAGAAATATGTTGGAGTTTTGGAGATGCTTTGTC
>NC_029774.3:40398818-40417833 GCF_000817695.3 Arachis duranensis
TGTCACAGCACGGCTAATCAGCTGTTGGTTCTCGATCATGTTGGAATAGGATCCATTGATCCTTTTGCATTAGTCATCACGCCCAGCAATCGCGAGTTTGAAGCTCGTCACAGCCATTCAATCCTTGAATCCTACTTGGAATACCACAGACAAGGTTTAGACTTTCCGGATCCTCAAGAGTGGCCGCCATCAATTCTAGCTTATACCACGAAGATTTTGATTAAGGAATCTAAGAGATACTCGTTCAATCTGATGTAGAACGGAGGTGTTTGTTAGGCACACGTTCATGGATTGAGAAAGGTGATGAGTGTCATGGATCATCACCTCCTTCACAATTAAGCGCGAATGAACATCTTAGATAGGAACACACACGCGTTTGAATGAAATAGAAACAATTGCATTAATTCATTGAGACGCTGCAGAGCTCCTCACCCCCAACAATGGAGTTTAGAGACTCATGCCGTCAAAGTGTATAAAATTCAGATCTGAAAATGTCATGAGGTACAAGATAAGTCTCTAAAAGTTGTTTAAATAGTAAACTAGTAACCTAGGTTTACAGAATATGAGTAAACTAAGATAATTGGTGCAGAAATCCACTTCTGGGGCCCAATTGGTGTGTGCTGGGGGCTGCGACTAAAGCTATCGACATGCTGAGGCTTTTCTTGGAGTTGAACTCCAAGTTATAACGTGTTTTGGGCGTTCAACTCCGGATCATGACGTGTTTCTGGCGTTTAACTCCAGACAGCAGCATGTATTTGGCATTCAACGCCAAGTTATGTCGTCTATCTTCGCGCAAAGTATGGACTATTATATATTTCTTGAAAGCCCTGGATGTCTACTTTCCAACGCCATTGAGAGCGCGCCAATTGGACTTCTGTAGCTCCAAAAAATCCATTCCGAGTGCAGGGAGGTTAGGATCCAACAGCATCAGCAGTCCTTTTTCAACCTAACTCAGATTTTTGCTCAGCTCCCTCAATTTTAGCCAGAAATTACCAATTACCTGAAATCACAGAAAAACACACAAACTCATAGTAAAGTCCAGAAATATGATTTTTGCCTAAAAACTAGTAATATTCTACTAAAAACTAATTAAAACATACTAAAATCTACATGAAATTACCCCAAAAAGCGTATAAAATATCCGCTCATCACCAGCCTCCCCAAAACGTGATCAAGAGATCAAAAGATGATCAAAAGATGAAAATACAATAGTAAGAGGTCCTATATATAATGAAACTAGCTACTAGGGTTTCCAGAAATAGGTGAATGATGCAGAAATTCACTTCCGGGCCCACTTGGTGTGTGCTTGGACTGAGCATTGAGCTTTATACGTATAGAGGCTTCTCTTGGAGTTAAACGCCAGCTTTGGTGCCAGTTTGGGCGTTTGAACTCCAGCTTTTATGCCAGTTCTGGCGTTTTGACATCAGAATAGGGCAGAGAAGGGGCGTTTGAACGCCAGTTTGCGTTGTCAAAACTCGAGTAAAGTATGGACTATTATATATTACTGGAAAGCTCTGGATGTCTACTTTCCAACGTAATTGAGCGCGTTCCATTTGGAGTTCTATAGCTCTAGAAAATCCACTTTGAATGAAGGGAGGTCAGAATCCAACAGCATTAGTAGTCCTTTGTTAGCCTCTGAATCAGATTTTTGCTCAGATCCCTCAATTTTAGCTAGAAAATATCTGAAATCACAGAAAAACACACAAACTCATAGTAAAGTCCAGAAATGTGAATTTTGGATAAAAACTAATAAAAATATCCCAAAAAGTAGCTAGATCCTACTAAAAACTACTTAAAAACAATGCCAAAAAGCGTATAAATTATCCGCTCATCAGGCGCCAAAAACTTGATGAGTACGATTTGTGCCGGTTTAGAATTTTTCAAAATAAGAATCACATCATTGATAGCATAGTCCAAACCGGCAATTAAATTCCAACATCAAAGTTTAAATATAAGATTGTCACAATCCAAAATAAATATAAACTGGGAGTTTTAAGTCCCGGGTCTTCTCATTCGGACCATGCAATTTGATGTGCACACTCTTGATTGTGAAATACAGGGGTTTTGAAGCATGAGACGAAAAAATTAAAAGATCTAAGGAATAAAAGAATTAACAAAAGAGCAAAAAGGAAATTAATGCAATTAAAAAGGAAACAAGATCAAAACTTAGTGAAAATGCGGTAAATGCATAAAAGATCCTTGACTTGGGAATGAGAATTAAGGAATCCTATCATCGTCATAACTACAACTATGGCAACAATGATGAGTTAATCTCACATCGTCAACCCCTAACATCGAGGAGTAAGTCAAGCAAGCATAATTTCCTTAATCCATAAGTCCTAGTTAACTTACTAATTACTTAGTAAAAAGCTAGTGTCAATGGAATCAAGAATCGACCAACAACCTAAGAATTACCACTAAATGTCGGAGATTATAACTCTAGTATCTCAGGAACTCATTTTCCAAGTAAAGGTGTGAAAATCTACTCAAAACACATAATTGGCATTTTCACAAACACCTTATGGGCATAAAAATAAAACATGGCAAATTGTAAGGGAAAATGAAAACTATAACCAAACTATTCACAATATCAACAATAGAAACTCAATAAAGCATAAAACATTAAATTCATCTACCAAAATTTCAAGAAATTAAAATTGGAAGTATTAACAAAGTAACTTGAACTATAAGCAAAATATAACAAGAGTAGTGTAATTAAGGAAGAAATCCACGATCAAAACTGAAATTATAAAATTCTACAATGAAAGCTAATTAAAATCCTGAGAGAGAATTTCCTAAACTACACTACTCCTACTCTTAATAATGTGTTCTCTAATGTCTAAGTGAGCTCCCTTTGATATGAAATGATCCCCTTGATATAGCACTCCAAATCAGCTTCAGCACATCTAAAATTGGGCCAAGAGGCCTGCAAAGTCGTGAGCCACGTGCTTCATTAATGAAGGCACGCGCTGGGACTTGTGCGTATGCACAGATGTGTGCTCACGCTCACTTGCTGATTTCTGCACTTGTGCGTACACACACCTGACTGTGTGCTTTTCCTTTGTTTTCTTCACGAAATCTCCCATTTTGCATGCTTCCTTCCACTTTTGCCTAGCCATTATTGCCTATTGGACCTAAAATCACTCACAAAATATATCGCGGCATTGAATGGAATAAAAGTGGAATTAAAATGATCAATTTAAGCACAAAAATACATGTTTTCATATTTAGGTCTAATCTAGAGAGAAATCACGAAAGTATGATATTTTAGTGATTAAGTGTGAGTTTATGTGATGAAATCCGTCCAATTCAAGCTAAAATTAACCGTCAAATATGGACTCATCAGTCACCAAAGACAACGGTTCTAAACCGTTGTCTATATAGTAACAATTCTAAACTGTTCTTTAAAAATGATTGTCAATATCGTTGTCTATGCCAGTAATTACGGCAACTGTTTTTTTTGGTTACCGTTGCCTTAGGTAAAAAACTGTTGCCTATGAGTATTGGCAACGGCCACATATACCACAGGTCAAAAACCGTTGCCTAAAGTTTTATGAATGATTTTCTGATTTATGGCAATGGTTTTCGATCGTTGCAAAAACCCTCATTCGTTATATATATTTAAAGATTTTTAGAAATTTCGGCAGAGGTTCATCTATGACTAGAACGCGCCAAAAACTCTATCCATCAATAATTCACTTAAATAACAACATCTATTAACAATCAACAAACGAGAAGCAAAATTCAAGCAACAACATCCATCAATCAACAATAAGCAATTCAAGTAATTAAGATTAGTAGTTTCATCTATATGGCATTATATGACTTAAGTAGCAAAATTCATCAACAATCAAGAATTATCAAACACAATAAGCAGTTCAAACCTACTAACCTAAATCGAAACTATCTTAACAACCTAAATCCATTAAAACTAGAAAATTGAGTGTAACTAAATTAAACTAACTAACTAAAATGATTTGCATATAAAAGACTTAAAATAATGCTCACGTTGAAGTCCTATAAGGCCAAATCGTCATTTGTATGATGAGAGATGGTGGAGGGGCATTTGGCTAGGATCCGTGAGATGATTTTGACACTGCGGTGTCTGGCGTTAGAGGCGTCGTCGTGCTGAGTGGATGGAGGTGGTAGAGGAGTCCACTCTGATAAAGCAGATGGATGACTTTCTAGTTACGGGGGTAGAGCAGCAGTAGAAGCCACGTAAATAGGATTAGGGACCATGATGAATGACTGATCCTGTATACTCATTGCCTGTGATGTCATAGGAGTAGTTGGAGTAGAGGGCGAGGAGTGAGAAGTCTCAGGGGTACCAGTAGAACCCCCCTTTTACCACGACCACAAGGTCGATCCGTGACATCTCTACCTCTTGTCATATCTGCAAAGAGCATATCAATTAACACTAGTCACAAAAATTATGTAATAGCAAAGATAAAATTCATAGACATTTTAAATCACATAAATCAGCAAATACAACACAAATTCTGTGTATGTTTATATTATTTGGAAAAAATTTTGACATAACCCCCCTAAAGTTGGACATATATCCACCTTTTCGATTTTCACAAATCCAACCAACCTCAATAAAAAATTAAAACCTAAAAACAACCAAAACATATCCAAAATAACTTAATCAGTTAACTAATTAGTTGATTTCCTAACTACTTAGGTGTTTTAATTTGTTCATCATCAAACCAATAACTTAATCAACAACACCTCAAAATATGTTTTGGTTAGAATCAGAACCAAAATAACAAACACAAAATTATAATAATAAATCAGAACCAAAATTATAATAAGAAATCATACCTTATTCCTATTTAGAAAAAGGAAAGTTCAGAAGCATTACCTGAATAAGAGCACTAGCATCGAGAAGAAGACGGAGGAAAAAGTGGCGGTAGTAGCAACGACAGAATCTGACAGCAGCAACGGTGATGACAAAAATGACGAATAGCGCCGAAGAAAGAGGGGGGGCTGCCAATGTCAGAGGTGGCTTCCAGAGAGGAAGGGGTTGCCGGAGATACAAGAGGGGTTGAGAGAGTGTGGGAGGCAGGAGGGTTAGAGAGAGAGAGAGAGAAACTCAAATGAGGAGGAAGAGGGTTCGTAGTTCGAATTTAGGGCACAATTACCATTAGATTTACTGGTGGATAAATCCGACGATAATATGTTGTGGGTTACCAAAACACGGCGTCTCACTAAGTGGGTTTACCGTCGGATTTTTCTGCCGGTAAACCCAACCCTATATGTCGTGCCCATTTTCGTCGTTTTTCTTCCAATTATTACTGGCAGATTTATCGTCGAAAATGAGAATCCGCCAGTAATATTTTGACATGATGAATTTCACACCTAAATTGCCAGTAAAAATTTTGTTACTCTGCGATACTAAATCCGAATGTATTCAGCGTTTTCCTTGTAGTGGTGACTATCTCTCTTGAACCTACCTCAGTTGTCCAATGGTTGGACATTTCTCATACACTCAATGTACACAGCAACACCTTAACACACAATTGCATTCTCAGCAGGACATGCATTTACAAATCACTCGCTCTCTTCATGCATCACATTCTACAATTTTACATGAATTGCATCATGAATGTTTAGCACGATTCCGAATTATTACACCTTCACAACACATCGAGCATACAAATTCAAAACATATTAATCCACCAGCACCACTTAGAAGATCAAATAGAATAAAAGAGTTTCCAATGTATCTTTAAGATTTTCGATGCGCAAATAATATCTCTACTCATTAATTGATGCATTCATCCAACTACAAATATTTCATATCTAATTCTGTCTCTTATTCTACACTATTTACTAATAAATTATCCTTTTCTCTCGGTGTTTCCACAATTGATGAGCCCAAAACCCACAAAGATGCTATCACTCAAGAATGCTAGAGAAAGGTCATTAGTGTGGAGTTTTTGGCCTTGAGCAAACTAAAACCTAGAAGCTTACACTTTTACCACTATGCAAGAAAGCAATTGGTTGTTGCTAGGTATTTAAAGTCAAGTTTAACCTTGATGGTTCGATAGAGAAGCACAAAGCACGATTAGTTGCGAAAGGCTACATATAATGGTATGGTTTGAGCTATTTCGATACTTTTAATCCAGTAGTCAAGATTACTACTGTGAAACCAATACTGGCCCTCACTACAACTAACGGTTGGTATTATCATCAACTTGACGTTAGTACGACCTTCTTACATGGATAATTGAAGAAAACCATGTACATGAAGTCTCCACCAGGGTTACCTATCTCTTCAGCTAACTTGGTTTGCAAGCTTGATAGGTCCTTATATGACCTCAAACAAGTTAGCAGATAGTAGAATCTCAAATTATGCTTAATCTTCTCTGCTAATGGTTATAAATAGTCAAAGAATGACTATTCCTTATTCATCAAATCTGTCTCATTTTCTTCTTTCACTATTATATTGGCTTATGTTGATGTCTTGGTCTTTGCAGAAATTTAGTCAATAAAGTCCATTCTTGATAAATAATTCAAGACTAAGGACTTTGCCAATTTGAAATATTTTCTTTGCAAGAACAAGTGTAGGGATTAACCTTTATCGGAGATATACACTAGATTTATTAGAGGAAGGTGGACTGTTAATCTGTAAACCAACCTCCGCTCCCATGGTCTACACTCTCAAATTGTCAAAGGAATCAAGTTCACCATTAATTGATGTATAGCAGTATTGTAGATATTTGATAGGTTAGTTTACCTCACAAATACACTATTAGACACTTGTTTTGCAGTGGGAAAGCTTAGTGAGTTCTTAAGCAAGCCCTCTATTATCCATCTTCAAGCTGTCTATCATGTGTTAAAGTATATCAAGTCTACATTAGTCTTTGGACTATTTTTTGCAGCCAATTCTAAGTTCAAAATCTCAAAATTTGTTTATTCAAATTAGGCATAATCCTAACATATGTTGCTCCATCATTGGGTTCTGCTTCTTCTTAGTTTCATCCCTCATCTCCTAGAAGAACAAGAAGCAACCCCACCATATCCTGATCATTCTCTGAGGTAGAATACAGGTCATTAGTTGTAGCAACTTATGAAGCACGCTGCTATTCTTATATACTCAAGAACGTTCACATTGATCACCCTCAACCAATTTTTCTCTACTGCAATAGCCAATCATCAAAATACATTGCACCCGATCCTATCTTTCATAACTACTACATTGTTTGAAAAAACTATTCAATGGATTAATCCGTCTTTTACTGATTTATACAGCTGATCTATTCATAAAATCCTATCTTGCTTTTTCTCCTTTTTCATCATGTACTTCCAAACTTGGTATGCTCGATTTTCATAAACCTAACACTTCTAACTTCACTACAACAAATCCTTAAGATAGCGACGGTTATTTTGCGGCGGTTTTGTAAATGTGACGCGAAAAGACAAATTGCGGCACATATAGCGGCGGTTAAAGGTTGGGGCTGCAATCAGGACGATATTTAGCGGCACATATTGCTGTAAGGTTAACATTTCGCGGCGGTTTTCTTCAAACCGCCGCTATATTGCCGGTCAGGTTTGTATTTTGTGGCTTTTTTTCGAAAACCGCCGCGATATGTCCGCCGGTGACTTCTTGTTAGGCATTTTGCGGCGGTTACTTTTAAACCGCCGCAAAATGCGTGTTACCACATGTTGCATTGTTCTCTTTAGAAATAACCATCTGGGTATAATATAGTTAAATAAAGACTACTTTCTGAAGCTACATATGTTTAAATCATTCTTACTTAAACTCGTAACACTTTTTCTACATTCGGTTTACGATAAAAAATTCACAAGTTACTTGTAACCTTTATATGTTAACTCATGTGAACAAATTTACCACTAAGATTTTCTTGAATACGTTATTGGCATTTAAAAATTGCATTCAATCATGGATGTAAAAGTAGAAAATAAAGGAAAACTCTGATATTTATGAAGTTAAAATAAAGTTCTAGAGAGCATATATCAAAGTTACTCCTCTTTGAAGTTATGCCTTACTAAACCTAAACCAAGAATAAACATGTACAACTGTGACCCAAATCATTAAACTAAGGAAATTAGCGTAACTGTTATAATAAAAGATCAAAATTTCTCTCCAACATCATATTGACCTGGCGAAAAAACTCTGTTATGAATCTATGGGCTTCACGTTTCAGAGGATCTGATATTTCATCTCCATACCATGTCATCTTATTCAGATCAAAGCACATTTTCTTAACATGTATATCATCTTGTTTATCTTGTTGGTCTTCTAAAGTTTCATCCTCTTCATCCAAAACCTTATTCAGATCAAACTGCATGGATCTATCAACTGCGACAGAGGATACATCATCTAAAATGTCTTCTAAATCAGACTCTTCTCCGTCTAGACTGTCAGGAACTATTTCTCCGAAATATTCAGGTACAACTGAAAATATCAACATGCACATAACAGAATGAGTATACATAGAAGGAATTGAGAACTCTGGAGTTATTAAATACTGACTTAGAAAAAAAACCAAACTACAAGATGCTAAGACAATTTTATTACTAAACGCAAATTTTCGACAATTACCATCACCCTTGTTAGTAGTTTGTGCAATTTTCTTAAACATAAGCTCTGTAGCAATTGTTGTGCTTGCAGTGGATGACAACAAGTCCTCATTTTTTATCGATCCTGTTCCACCATCATGTTATGTTCACTATTGTTTTCAAAACGTAACACTAGTGAAATTATATTATGTAATACATAGCAAGATTATAAAAAATGCAACCCTAATAACAACTGTAGAAGGAATAAAGATTTAACGTATACTAACATTTTCATACTAAAATCGATGAAAGAACCAAAAATTCGGCTTTTACTCATGAGGATTCACAATAACATAACTATTTACCAGTGTGTATTGGACGAGAGAAATTAACGCTGGTAAGCCCCAAATGGTCTTGTTTGATGCCTCTACTGGTAGTGGTATCAGCCCAAACACATTTGAACAATACCACTATGAAGGAACAACTGTAATTCAACTCAATTATGTCTATAATTTTTCCATAATACGGAACACCACCAACAGCCACTCTATTATCACGCATGCTTGCATAACTTCTCATATTAGATGATACATATACTCCACTATTTTGTGTTTTCATCCCGTTTTCCTTTGTGACAGTTTGAAACTTGTACCCGTTAACATTATATGCCCCAAAACGTCTGGCCTGAGTCATGGGACCGCACGCAAGCAACTTCAGCTCTTTCGATTGGATAGTACTTTCCAGAAGAACCTGGAACCACATAACATTCACGCTTTATATTAAAGTCAGTTTTAAAAATGTACTAATTCCAGGCTAAAAAAACATTGGTCAGGTTAGTATTCTGTCAACCTGAGCATTGAACCACCGAGAAAATTCTGCATGGACGACACTATCAATCTTAGCTGGGGACCTTGTCTGATGACGCATGCTTCGCTTTGTCTTTTCCCTAAATGTACTTTATTGTAGAGAAGAAAATTAGTCCAACTAGAAACTAGAGTAAAAGAGTTACGTTGGTGTTTTAGAAATACATGAGTATACTTACTCAAGGAACGGAACAGCGGCATCGCAGTTGACTAGCACATGACGATGAGCTTGATGTTTTTCCATTGGAGTGAGTTCGAAATGCGAAACTGCCCCTAATGCCTTGCCAATAGCTGGGAAGATACTCTCCTCTGAATTGTGAGGAACGTCAACAGGCTCATCGTTAACTCGCTCTGGTCGGTTAATTCTAGTCTCAATATTATCCAAATACCTAGAACAGAAAGTCAGGATTTCCTCAGATAAATAGCCTTCTGCAATTGAGCCTTCCGGTTGTGCTCTATTACGAACATATTGCTTCAGACGTCCTAAATACCTTTTATATAAATACAATAAAATACTCAGTATATACACAATTAATTGATTTGAATGTACTAAAGGGGTTTATCAGTAAGCTAACCTTTCTATTGGATACATCCACCTATAATGTACGGATCCACCAAGAGTAACCTCATCAACGAGATGCACGGTGAGGTGAACCATGACAGTGAAAAAAGATGGAAGAAAAATCATTTCCATCTGACACAAGGTTTGCACAATATGATTCTGAAGCTCAGCAAGCTGCATAGGGTTTATGACTTCTTATGAATACTCTCATCAAATCTTACGCTCTCTGCCGTTTTGGAATCTAACTTTGTTACTAATTATTATACCATATACTAATTAATATAATAAGTAATACTATTAATATTAAATTATCCTTATAATATAATAATATTATATGTTATAAATTACTAAACGGATATTTCGACAGTTATACATCATAAACAATTATTATAATAAATTAAAATCATTATAATATCTATAATTATATTAATAAGGATATTAATACTTATAATATTTATAATAAATCTTATAAAATAAATTGTAATTTATTTATATAATTATTATATTTATAGATTTTATGATTGTCATATATTTATAGGTATTATAAATATAGTAACAGCTATTTATTAGAATAATAAACATTATTAATTTATAATTATTAATTATTCATAGGTATTATGTAATAGAGATTACTAATAACGTACATTACTTATAAGGATAAATTATTAATTTTGTGAAATGTTACACTTAATTTCTCCCACTGATTTTAGTTTGCCTGGTTTGGGAAATTTTGCTTAAACGGCGCCCTTTTTGATTTTTATTAAAAAAAAAAAAGAAACTTAAACCTAAGTAGAGACCCGCAAACCCTGCTCCTCCCAAGACCCGATTCACCTCCCTTCTTAGCTGAAAAATGAAATAACAACGAAACAAACCCTAGTAGCCACCGCCCTCTCTTATCCCCGTACTGCAACCATTGCTCACCGCAACCACTGCCACCTCCACAATCATGCTCCACCGCCTCGTTTTATCATCTCCCAGCGTTCTCTCTCTATAGTGGTCGGTGTCGTCTGGTCATCGGAGCTAGGATTGAAGATTCGTCACCGCCGCCGCTGTGGAGTTATCTATTGTCGTCCCCGGCGTCGAGTTTTCTGTTCTCCTCATCGTCACCGCCAAGCTCTCTTCTCTCCTCGCCGTCACCGCCGAGGTATCTCTTCTCCTCGCCATCACCGCCGAGGTCTCACTTCTCCTCACCATCGCCGTCGAGGTCTCACTTCTACTCGCCGTTGCCGTGAATCTCTCTCTTTGTCGCCGTCAAACCGGCTCTTTCTCTCTCTGACCCTTCATCTGGTTAGATTAAAGACTGCTTCTTAAGTTTGTTTGTTCTTGTTTTGTTGATCTGTTTTTAACACTTCTAAATTACTGATTGAGTTGCTGGGGTGGCTCACTGATATACTATTGCCAAGATTTTGTTAATATCTGATAGTATTGTTGATTGTTTTTTCTTGTGTTTCTCTGGTTATCTAGTCGGCATTAAGCACAGTTTGTTGAATTTGATTTTGATCTCTTGCTTGTTTTATTATGTTGATTTGTTGCTAATAATACTATTTGAGCTGTTGGGTAAGGTACTGAATCTAAATTGTATGACATCTTGTGAATTTGGTTAAATTTTATATGCTATTGTTAACATGTTTTTTAGTTGTATATTTTTTTTGGGTTAAAAATTTAATTTTTCAAATGCTGTTTATTTTGATTTAGACTGAAATTAGAAAAAGTATAAAAAGAGGGTTCAAATAGTACATACATGAGACAAACACAAACAATGTGACTTACCTGGTTGAAGATCCATATAACTAGCTATTGGTGTGATAATTAAGGAGTTCAACAAACTGAAAAACAAAAACCGAGGTTCATCGTGAGATATAAAAAAATTTTAATGTGAAACATCTCAAAGTAGCATGTATAAAAATATTTACAGAGAAACCCAAGTAGAGGAGAACCAGATAGGTGAATGTGGCTTTAGAAATGATTAAGTGCTGAACTTGTGTAAACTGATTGTATTGCTTTTCAGTGAAATTTATTTAGTTGAATAAGCACGTTTATAACATTTGAGAATCACAGATTTTTATAACTAATTATCTCAACAAACTTTTGAAATTCCCATAAAGTTCTCTATTTTTATGTTATCCTAACTGTTTACCTCCACTTAAATTATGCAGGTGGTACATTTTACTTTTATAAAGATACAATGGTTAACTTGTTTAAGTTAATATGGTAACTTAATAACATATTTGGTGCAACGACTAAGGAACATGTACATTGCATAACAGAAATTTAAAAGTAATTTGAAAATACTCTAACAAACTATTTAAATTGATTAAGTTAAATCTGATTGTCAAACGGTGTTGTCATCTGATTGCATAACAGAAATTTAAAAGTAATTTGAAAATACTCTAACAAACTATTTGAATTGATTAAGTTAAATCTGATTGTCAAACGGTGTTGTGATCTTATTGCATAACAAAAATTTAAAAGTAATTTGAAAATACTCTAACAAACTTTTGAATTGATTAAGTTAAATCTGATTGTCAAACGGTGTTGTGATCTGATCCCATTTCTTCTCATTTTCTGTTGTATACGTAAACCCCAAAATTTCAATTTTTTTATATAAAAAATACTACTGGTTCGTTTTCTTTTTGTTCATTCGTAAAATTATTTTTCCCTCTTTCTTTCATTCTTCCAGCGATATGTCTGCATTGAAAGAAGATCAATGAGAAACCTTGTTTCCTTGTTCGCCTGTTTGTAGCTCGTTTATAAGGTAAACTTCTTCTTCGTCATCTTCATCTTCTTCTTCAGTCTAATTTCATGGGAAAAAAGTTTTAGCTTTCTGAAGGAAAACAAAAGGTCTAACTTTTTTAACAAGGTCTTTCCGAAACCCATATTGTGAAAGTTGGCTCCTTTGTGTGAGAAAGTGAGCTCTGATGTTTTTTATTAGTGTATATACATAATGTCATGAAGAAAATTGGAATCTATCTTTTCAGTTCATGTATACTTAAATGCCCACACTTTATTTTTTCATTCATTCATTGTCTTGTTTGATCGAATAATCTTCAAATTATATCAAACCAAAGTATCATCATATATTATTATAACGAATATATATACACAAAAAGCAAATCACCAATTCAAACTATGTATTTATATTCAAACTATGTATTATTTAAGTTTTTCTAATGTATAAATTTAATATAATTATATTATCATGAAGGAAAATATACTTTAAATGTATAATATGTGCAGTGAATTTTATGGTAGTATCTAATTTTTATTTAATTTATTTTTTTATGTTAAAATTTAAATATTTAATAATTATTTATTTTTATACTTTTAAAATTAAATATTAATTTTTATTTTAACTTTTTTCAATAAATTAAATAAATACTTTTAAACACCATAAGTAAAAGGCAACATAACATTTAACAGTGAACTAAGAAACTAAAGCATATGTAATATTTTAGTGCACAATGAAAAAGCCAAGATAGCAAATGCCAAACATATCACACAGATTAAGGAGGAAAAGTAGAGATAAAGGAGGATTAAAGCTCTGATTAGTATTCTAATTAGGGAAACATCAACTGTCTTTTAGTTTTTTTTATTCATAAATTGCTATAGGTTTATAGTGGTTCATAAATTTTTTATTCTTTTATCCATACCAAAATTTTTAAGTAAATAGATAAAACAAATAAAGCAGTATTATTGTTGGTTAAGACTTAAGAGATGGCAATGCTCGAGCACTGTTTGATTGGAATACTTTAATGTGTGAACTTGCATCTTGTTTGTGCATCTGTAGGAGAAGAACAAGATCTTAATATTTATTACAAATAGATAGATAGACAGTTAGTTATTTAAGGTAGTTGTAAGTTAGTTAGTTATACTTTCAGTTACTAGTTCTATTCTGTTATAACATATTATACTCTAGATGAGATCAAAGTATATGTAATATGTTCTGGAAATTAAGCTGATCAATATAAATTTCTCATTTACTAATTTGATATTTATTAGTCAGTTTAGTTAGAGGACATGTTAGTTGGAGGAATTTGTATTGAAGAGATTGATTTGAACTTTCTGTTCATCAGTTGAACCAATCTGGGTTGCGCACTCCTCAGTGTACACTTCAAGGCACCCTCACGAAACCACAAGATCTGAGTGTAACCAAAGTCTGTTTCTTTCTTCTCACTTGTTAAATCATATTTAGATTCAGTTCACCATCTATGACTAATTTCTCCTATGACTTTACTAGAAGGAAGCTTTTGTATTTCGGTATGGTTTTTGGTGGCAGGGTTATAGGAACATGTAGTGTTTCTACTGTGCTTGTGTTTTGATGAGATCTTACTCCTCATTGTTTGACATCCCCTGCCATTGTGCAGCGCCTTGTTTCATTGTGGGGGAAGAGGTTCGGAGAAGAAGTGGATCAAGATCTTAATATTTACCTGCAAGTGACGTAGACAGGTTAATCGTTAATGTCTTCCTAATTATTTATGTCTTTTCTTTTTCGTCTAATATTATCTTTCATCCCTTTTTACAATAAGTCATGAATCATGATTACTATTAAATATAAACATCTAAAGCAAGGACAAAACTTCAGATTTTATTCTTGTGTGTTTTCCTATTCTTTTCTTTTTGTGTTGTTGGGTACTCTTTGCAAGCAAGTTAAGATCATTAACACAGGGGATCTTATCGGTAAGCAATTCTAAATGACAGTGATTAGATACTAGCTTTAAAAATGGAAAGAAATATTAGGGGGTTAATGAATTAATTAATAATACTTAGTGCCTCACTCTTGTAACTTGAATTTAATGTTTGCTAAAACGAATTTTGGAATAAAAAAATCTACAAAGGGGTAGGCAGGGCCTGAACTTGAAGGAAAAGATCACGAACAGGCTAGAATGAAGGAGAATGTGATAATTAGAATATATTAGTTTTAGTAGAAAATTCAAAACACTCACAATATTAGAAAATTAGTAGAATATATTAGTTTTAGTCAGTAATGTGGTATTAATATTTAAAAATATAAATTAAAAATATATTATTAAATTATTAAATTAAAAATAACACTTATGTGAAAAAATTGGTTAACGGGTACCGAATTTGTTAGTTTAGATTACTTGAGTTTAGATTACTTGAGTCTGTTCTCTCACATTATAACTAAGGTCTGATGACTGTTGATATAGTAAATAATTTAAAATTATTTGTATTACTTTTTCTCCATTATTCTTTTCTTAATACTATGCTTCTTACATTCTTTCATAATTTATTATTTAAGGTTGTTTCTTCATTTTAGTCTTCTGCCTCGTTTGGCTCCATATATAGAACAAAAGTAGGAAATACTGTATACAGTAAATATTAATACTATCTATATATGTGGAATTGTAGGTAAGAACACTATCTAATATTAATATAATTTGTCTACTAATATTGTTTTATATACAGGTTTTTAAGGATGCCTAGGAAATCAAGGTACAATATTATACGGGAACCCCCGAAAGATGCCGGAACTAATGACGGTACTGAGGAGACAACGGTTAGTGTTTGTGGTTAAGTTTTCTTGACGTAACCTTTAGTGAAAATTAAATATGTCCTTCAGTTGACTCATCGAACCGCATTAATTTTCCTCCCGGCAAAATTACTAGTTTAAGAAATAAAATAATTCTCAATATTAATTCGTTCTCTAAGATATAATTCTAAATAGTTTCACATTGTGTTAAGGTTGGGACCACGACTAGAGGAGCTCAGACATCACGGGAGGAAACACGTGATAGGGTTCCTCCGATATCATCCTCAGCTAATAGAGCTCCGGCAACCCGTATGAATGAACCGTTTCGTGCACCGTGCATCGACCATAGGAATGCACAATCGAGTACTGCTGATGACCCTCAAACTCCAACAGACAACACAGAGACTCGGCATCGCGCGGAAGTGGATGATCATGAATTAGCGGATGAGGATTACGACCTAGAGGCGGATGAAGTTCCGTCGTTTGATGACCACATCGACGACTTGTTTGCTGCCCAAGAAGTCGAAGGTCAGCATAACAACAAGAAAGCCAAAGATAAAGATTTATGGGAAGTTACTGTTATCGGTAAACATTTTTTTCCTCCCATTTTGGTAAACAGTGATCTGTATAGTCCTTTACTTCTATTTTTCTTTTGTGCAATGATTAGAGATTAATTTTGTTTCCCATACACTTCTTAGAGGACGGTGTCAGAAAAGTTTCTAAGTTGAGTGTGAAGGAGGCTATAGCCCTCCCTTCTAATACGAAGATAGTACTCCCATTTAACAGTCAGCTGCAACTGATTGGTCAGGCGGCAGGATTACTAAGTGGTTTCATAGGGAATTTGGGTGCGGATTATTCCCAGTTCCCCATATACTTAGAAAGTTGGAAGCTGGTGAGCAAAGCAAAGAGGGATCATGTGTACAACATGCTTAAGGTAGAACTTTAAGCTTCTACAATTTAAGCAATTTTAGTTTTCGATTTTTTCTTTTTAGGTCGTTTGCATGGGTAATTTAATTGGTTAGTAAAATTTTCATATTGTGTTTGTCACATCATCATTTAAGCACTTCTCATTTATACGTAATTGCGACTGCTTCTACTGGATTTGAGGGTCATACTTCAATAATTTAAATTAGCCTGTATTTGTTGTGGCATGTCTTAAATATATCAATCTTATACTTGTTTATTGGTCCTCGTTAATGACAATGTAAATGGGTTGCAGCGGGTCTTTTACTATGAGGATGATGCTGGAGAAAAAATAAAGCGTGATATTTTGAAGAGGATAGGAAAGAACTGGAAGGATTCAAGACACCACTTGTTTCATAGGTGTTACAAACAAATAAGGACTTATGAGGAAATCTTTGGCATCACCCGAAAGGAATAGACAAAAATGATTGGAAAAAGTTCGTTGACTATCGCCTGAATGAAGAAACGCAGGTAAGCCTTGGTATATTTTATTATTTCCACATAAAAAAACATGTGTATACATAGTAATTCCCTTACATTTGATATTCATCATATCTTTCTCATTTGCATTTGTTTTGTTACTTGTTCATAGAAAAAGTGTGAACAGAACACTTTAAATCGGAGCAAGCAAGTTTACACACATACTGGGGGCTCCAAAACCTTGGCACGAAAAAAAGACGAAGTGGTAATAAGTCATCATTTGCATTAAGATTTCGATTAAGCTTCTTGAAAAATATTGTTGTTTACTAAATTGTGTCAATATCAATGATATAGGAGAGAGAGAGCAAGGAAGGCCCGTTGGTAGAGGAGAGTTGTTTATCATGACTCATAAGAAAAGAGATGGCTCGTATATCCACCCCGATGCGCGTGTTGTTAGTGTAAGTCATGTTTGAAAATTTGAAGCAATATATAGCTTACTGTATATATCGTGCTACTGTTAACTTCTTCCTTTCCAATGCTGTATATTTTTAGGAAGCAATTTCAAATGTTGAGAGGCAGGATGGATCCTCTAAGCAGCTTTCACAGAATGACTCGTTAGCACAAGTTCTCGGAAAGGAGCACCCAGGACGAGTTCGTGCCCTAGGTGCTGGACCATGTCCCACCCAAATCTTTGGTAACGCTGCTGGAATACCATCGGGTTCTACAGAGTCCAATGCAGAGGATAAGAGGATGATTGCAGAATTGACGGCTAAGCTAGAAGAAGAGCGGGCGAAGAGACAATCAATACATAAGGTCTTGGGATATGTAGTCCAACAGTTAGGAGACAATTTGCCAGTTGAGATTGCTGAAGAGCTGGCTTTTGTGGGCGGTACACCGGACTCGTCATGCGTAGGGCCATCTTCATCTGGAAACCACGACCCGCAACAAAAACTTTGAATTTTAATTAATGGTCTTAGATACCTTTTACATTTAAGTTGGTTTAGTATGTTAGGCTTATTTTATCCAACTTGAGCATTCTTACTTTATTTTGGATGATATTATGACCATTTCGTTATATATGTTATGTTTACATATTTATAATTTGGTTTGTTATGTTAATTGAGTTGTTTTACTTGGTTTAAATTAGTTAAAAAGTAAAAAAATTAAGGTTTAATAAACACTCTTTGTCAAAATAGGTAAAATAATAGAAAATTTAAAATTTTAATGGAAAATTTGAATTTGGCGGCGGTTTTGAAACCGCCGCAACACTATAAAATTTTTTTCCAGTCCGCCATTTAGCGGCGGTTACAAACCGCCGCAAATTGGATAATAGCAATTCCCTTCACATACTGCGGCGGTTAATAACCGCCGCTAAACCTAAATGGCATTTTGCGGCAATTATTCCAGCGGTTGATTAAAATCGCCGCAATCTGTTTTGTCATAACTAATAATTATTAAAATTTAGATATAATTAAATAATTATACAAAATATTTTACATAATATATATAACATATAAAAAGATGTATAAAGATAAGTATGATACTGAGTCCAAAAGCTTCTAGCTAATAAAATTTCTTAATGTATGTGATATCATTACGTATTAGAAGTCCACATCACTTATCTTACATTTAAAATAATAATATTCAAAGACCATGTGTGTTACAAGAAGATTGGTGTGTAAGGAAAGTCAATAATGATAAAAACAATGGTCAAGATCAGAGTCACCGGTGGATAGCTACAAAGTCATTTAACAAATTTATTAAAATCATAGCGTTTACATATGCACTCATTACTTAATCCACATCATCAGATGAGTATGTTTGCTTAAAAACATAAATATAACTAATATGATCTGAAGAGTTGTTAAGTAATTAAATTTTTTAATACAAAAAATGGTTGTTGAGATAATTATGTCAGCAATATGATTATTAATAATATGCATATGCTTTCTGATAGGAACATGAAAACGACTATTAAGCAGTTGTTCCTTATTATTACACTCACAACCGTTATTATTTTAAAACATAACAAAAATTAAATTACGTGTTTGTCATTGCTTTTCTTTCCATTAATGTGACATTGAGTTTTCTTTAGCCATCTATGAACACTAGATACATAATCAACTATTGTTATAAGGCGATAATGCTAAAAAAATAATATCCAAAATTATTTTATATAATATAATA